>NW_022444370.1:0-3251 GCF_009761245.1 Sapajus apella
GCTGTAAATAACTTAAAAGTTTTCTTAACTCTAAAAAGCTAAACAAAGTATCAGCAGTGTTTTAAGCAAAAAGTCAAAAAGATTACTTCAGCTTTCTATTAGTTCAATTATTTCAGTTAACTTCTGTTCTGTTTGAGAGTCAAGAACATTTCAAGTCTCCAAGAGAGATCTGAAATCTTTTCCTTTGTTCCAGTGTAACAATTTCCAGAATTATCAGAAAACCTGCATTTAAATCTACCTGTTAGAGAACTATAGCTGATCATAAATCCATCTTTTAAAGAGAGTTTAAAACAAGACAACTCTCTGTGAATGAAACAAAAGTTAAGGCAGCCATAGTTAAAAGACAAAACTGACAGGTAAATTTGTCACCTCTGTGGCACACAATAATTTTAACATAATGGTTATGATTATTACTGATAATGTACACTAAGTTTTATCAGAATTACAGGAGTGTCCCGTCATTTTGGAATACATACCAATAACATAATTATACAAACTGGCCATATGTAGTGGCTCATGCCTGTATTCCTAGCCCTTTGAGAGGCCAAGGCAAGCAGATCACTTGAGGTCAGGAGTTCGAGAACGGCCTGGCCAACATGGTGAAATCCCATCTCTACTAAAAATACATAAATGAGCAGGGCATGGTGGTGCATGCCTGTAGTCCCAGCCACTCAGGAGGCTGAGGCAGGAGAATTGCTTGAATCTGGGAGGCAGAGGTTGCAGTGAGCTGAGATAGCACTACTGCACTCCAGACTGGTGACAGAGCAAGACTCTGTCTCAAAAAAAAAAGAAAGGAAAAAGAAAAAACATATTTATAAAAATAAAGTCCAAAGAAAACCAAATACCATTTCATATTTGACAAAAGTAAACCAAATTATGTCGTTTTTGGACTTTAGGAAATCTAATGTCTTAAAGGATGAATTAGGATAGAAAAAGACATAATTTATAATTTGATTTTGGAAAGGTTGTCGAATATATAATGTTTTTTAAAAAATAGGATTACAGGTCATTGTATGGTCATTTATTTAACCAAAGTGGTAATTCAAGGATTTTTTTTAAAAGTGAAAAACCTTCATTCTTTGAGACAGGAGACTTAATTTTCTAAGCAAGAAGCCCTAAGAAAAACAGCATTAAGCCAAGTACATTTATTTTTTCAAAATTCTGTAAACAATCTATAAAATGTAATCTTGATTGTAAATATAACTTCCATAAGCATTTTATAACGTTTATTAAGGAGTTGGGTAATGCTTCAAGAAAACCTTGTTAATCTGACACAAACATCCATATACTGATTTTGAATCAGTGTGCCTTTGACATTAATGATTAATGTATAGAGAAACTGAACTTATCTTTCAAAATCAGCCCTTACAATCTTAGGCTCCCACCTCTTTTACAATAGTACCTGGGTATTGAAAAGTTGAATAGCTTTAATTTCTTGCCCTGTGTCTCAACAATGCAGTTTGTTTTGAGTGGCATCTTCTATGGGGCCTGAATATGAGGTTTTAATTGCTGCCAGTGTTTAAGATTTAACAGGACTTGGTGTCATTTTTAGACCTAGGGGTTAAAAGCTCTGTAACTCAATGTTACAAGAATTTTGAAAGCACATACAGGAAGATACATGGATGTAATAACTTTAATTAAAAAAAATTATCTCAGTTTTTTTTCCTAAGCAAATAAAAACTTAATAATGACAACTTGATTATATAAAAGTTTTTGGGTTTTTTAAACATGTATGCCCTCTTATTGTTTCTTACACTGACTGATCATGACACGGTCAGACTTTCTGATTTGTTCTGAATATCCCTTCATTTTAGATAACCAGTTATTTTATTTTAGGACTAAACTTACTATACAGAATTCTTTCTTATATAATGTTATTTCTCTTTAAGCATATTTTTTTTTTTACCTAAAAATAACTTTTTTATTTTTATTACTTTCTTTATGTCTTTTTTTTATTTCCCGGTTCCTTTTATCTTGTTTTATACATGGCCTTTAAATATGCTTTGAATTAGATAAAACTTGCTCATTTTTTTTTTGATAAAAGACACACTTTTTGTTTTGGCAAGAATGTTTTCCTACAATATATCCTTATTGGAAAATACTCAAATAATGAAATATCTATTATTTAACTTTATATTCTAAATTATGACAACTTTGTCTACAAGTATTTATCCCATTACATTAACCTAATTATTTTAATTGTTTACCTGGATTATTTATGAAAACTGATAGTCATTATGTAAAGTTATGAAGCTGCCATTACAAAATCATAACTAAAACAGCGAAAAGAAGATTTGACCTAACTGGCTCCATTTTGCTCATAACCTCCAAGTTGTCCTCATTCATTCCCACACATAGGCCAAACTAACATTGGGAGGAACTTGGTTTACAATTTAGCTTTGAAACAAAGGCAATAATGGTTTTTTCCTTATTGTCTGTGGACTAGGCTGCCAAAAGTCACTGGATTAGAAGTGCTAGTAATTTTAGTAAATTCAAAATGCAGCTATTTTCATTGAACCCATATCAATGTCTTACTAAAAATTACTCAAGTAAAGATAATTATTTTGGGGGCTGGGTTTATGGTTTTGAAACCCCAATGCTAAATTTTGACACCTTATAGTATTTGGCAGGAATATGTATAAAACTGCTTGATTACTAAATGTAAACAAAAATGTATGCTGTCAATTCTTAAGACATTTCTAATATTACGTTACCAATAATTTTAAAGCTAGCTTATCTATTAAAGATTCTACTTAAGTTACATAAACTTGAAAAAGCATTTAATGAGCATTTTTTAGTATCTAACTTAAGCCCTTTTATTTTCCTTTAAGCCAATTAATTAGCGCTCTTTTATACATTTTTAGCAGTGGAACTTTCTGTACACAACACATAAATACATATAAAAATCTATTAGCCGTGCCCATGGAAGTACAAACTGCCTTTGCAAAATTATAACTCAGGAAATTATGAGAGTGAAAGAAATCACACCTGACCAATTCTATCTTGCTTCTAACCCTTAAGCTGTCTTTGTTCATTCCTCAGTGTAAGCTGAACTAGCTTTGGGAAGGAATTTTGCTCACAGGTTGACTCTGAAACCAAATTGGTAACAGCCCTTTCCCAAAAAGAACCTCTCTTGCCTGGGGACCAACCTGCCTTTGCAAGACTAACATATTAGCTACAAGATTAGAAATTGCAGTTTAGGGATCATGCAGTCTCTGCTCCAAAAGTCTGAACCTCCCCAAATTGCTCCT
>NW_022444371.1:0-3251 GCF_009761245.1 Sapajus apella
TTGATAATCATTCTGCTATATAGCTGCGTTTTTGTTTTAGAGCCAGACATTTCTGATTATGTCCTATACTCCTATTGACTCAGGAATATCCAAAGCAGCTTTTCGAATAAACGTGTTTCTAACTCGCTGAATCAAATCATCGATGCAACTTCCTATGGTGAACGAACACATAGCAGAGAAGTTTGAAACAGACCTTTCTCCTATGGTTTAGATTCGATCTTACCGCTAATGCTTAAGAGCCTCTATATGGCTTTAAATATCTCTTTCCAACTCTCCAAAGAAAGGGTTTCTCAACTTCTCCATTCAAACATCTGTTTATGTCTGTAAGTTGAATATACGCTTTGACAATCATTCTGCTACATAGCCCTGTTTTTGTTTTAGAGCCAGATATTTCTCATTACATCCTATAATCCTATTGACTCAGGAATATCCAAACGCAGCTTTCAGAAGAAACGTGCTTCTAACTCGCTGAATCTAATCATAGATGCAACTCCCTATGTCGAACGAACACACAGCAGGGAAGTTTGAAAGAAACGTTTCTCCTGTGGTTTAGATTCGATCTTACCGCTAATTGTTAAGAGGCTGTTTATGCCTGCAAATATCTGTTTCCAGATTCTCCAAAGAAAGGGTTTCTCAACTGCTACATTCACTTATCTGTTTAGCTCTGTGAGTTGAATATACACCTTGAAAATCATTCTGCTATATACCTCCGTTTTCGTTTTAGAGCTAGATATTTCTCATTACATCCTGTACTCCTATGAACAGGGATATCCAAACGAACCTTTTAGAAGAAACGTGTTTCTAAACCGCTGAATCTAAACATAGATGCAACTTCCTAAGGTGAACGAATACACAGCAGAGAAGTTTCAAACAGACGTTTCTCCAGTGTTTTAGATTCGATCTTACCGCTTATTCTTATGAGCTTGTATACGGCTGGAAATATATCTTTTCAAACTCTCCAAAGAAAGGTTTTCTCAACGGCTACATGTACACATCTTTTTAACTCTGTAAGCTGAATATACGCCTTGACAATCATTCTGCTACATAGCTCCGTTTTTGTTTTAGAGCCAGATATTTCTCATTACATCCTATACTCCCATGACGCAGGGATATCCAAACGAAGCTTTTATATAAAACGTGTTTCTAACCCGCTGAATCAAAACATAGATGCAACTTCCCAAGGTGAACGAACACACAGCAGAGGAGTTTCAAACAGCCGTTTCTCCTGTGGTTTAGATTCGATCTTACTGCTAATTTTATGAGCCTGTATAGGGCTGGAAATATCTCTTTCCAGATTGTCCAAAGAAAGGGTTTCTCCACTGATACATTCACACATCTGTTTAACACTGTAAGGTGAACATACATATTGACAATCATTCTGCCAGATAGCCCCGTTTTGTTATAGAGAAAGATATTTCTCATTACAGCGAATACTGCCATTGACTCACGAATATCCAAACACAGCTTTTAGAATAAACGTGTTTCTACCAGGTGAATCTAAACATAGATGCAACTTCCCAAAGTGAAAGAACACACAGCAGAGAAGATTGAAACAGACATTTCTAATGTGGTTTAGATTCGATCTTACTGCTAATTTTATGAGCCTGTATAGGGCTGGAAATATCTCTTTCCAGATTCTCCAAAGAAAGAGTTTCTCAACTGCTCCATTCACACATCTGTTTAACTCTGTAAGTTGAATATACACCTTGATAAATATTCTGCTACATAACTCCGTATTTATTTTAGAGCCAGATATTTCTCATTACATCCTATAGTACCATGACTTAGGGATATCCAATCGAAGCTTTTAGAAGAAACGTGTTTCTAACCCGCTGAATCTGAACATAGATGCAACTTCCTAAAGTGAACGAACACGCAGCAGAGAAGTTTAAAACAGACGTTTCTCCTGTACTTTAGACGCGATCTTTATGCTAATTCTTATGAGACTGTATATGGCTGGAAATATCTCTTTCCAGATTCTCCAAAGAAAGGGTTTCTGAACTGCTACATTCACACATCTGTTTAACTCTCTAAGTTGAATATACGCCTTGACAATCATTCTGCTACATAGCCCCGTTTTTCTTTTACAGCCAGATATTTTTCATTACTTCCTATACTCCCATGGACTCAGGAATATCCAAACTCAGCTTTTAGAAGTAATGTGTTTCTTCCTCGCTGAATCTAAACATAGATGCAACTTCTTAAGGTGAACGAACACACAGCAGAGAAGTTTTAAAGAGGTGTTTCTCCTGTGGTTTAGACGTGATCTTACCGCTAATTCTTATGAGGCTGTATATGGCTGGAAATATCTCTTTCCAGATTGTCCAAAGAAAGGGTTTCTCAACTGGTACATTGACATATCTGTTTAACTCTGTAAGGTGAATATACACATTGACAATCATTCTGCTACTTATCCCCGTTTTTGTTTTAGAGAAAGATATTTCTCATTACATCCAATACTCCCATTCACTCAGGAATATCCAATCGGAGCTTTTAGAAGAAAAGTCTTTCTAACTCACCGCATCTAAGCATAGATGCAACTTCCTAAGGTGAACGAACACACAGCAGAGAAGATTGAAACAGATATTTCTCCTGTGGATTAGATTCCATCTTACCGATAATTCTTATGAGCCTGTATATGGCTGGAAATACCTCTTTCCATATTCTCCAAAGAAAGGGTTTCTCAACTGCTCCATTCACACATCTGTTTAACTCTGTAAGTTTAACATAGACCTTGATAATCATTCTCCTATATAGCTCCGTTTTTGTTTTAGAGCCAGATATTTCTCATTACATCCTCTACTCCAATTCACTCAGGAATATCCAAACGGAGCTTTTAGAAGAAAAGTGTTTCTAACTCACCGCATCTAAGCATAGATGCAACTTCCTAAGGTGAACGAACACACAGCAGAGAAGTTTGCAACAGACGTTTCTCCTGTGGTTTAGATTCGATCTTACCGCTAATTCTTATGAGCCTGTATATGGCTGGAAATATCTCTTCCCAGATTCTCCAAAGAAAGCGTTTCTGAACTGCTACGTTCACACATCTCTTTAACACTCTAAGTTGAATATACTCCTTGACAATCATTCTGCTATATACCTCCGTTTTTGTTTTAGAGCCAGATATTTTTCAATACATCCTATACTACTACTGAGTCAGGAATATCCAAACGCAGCTTTTAGAAGAAACATGTTTCTATCTCGCTGAATCTAATCATAGATGCAACTCCCTAAGTTGAAATAACACACAG
>NW_022444372.1:0-3251 GCF_009761245.1 Sapajus apella
GCTGTAAATAACTTAAAAGTTTTCTTAACTCTAAAAAGCTAAACAAAGTATCAGCAGTGTTTTAAGCAAAAAGTCAAAAAGATTACTTCAGCTTTCTATTAGTTCAATTATTTCAGTTAACTTCTGTTCTGTTTGAGAGTCAAGAACATTTCAAGTCTCCAAGAGAGATCTGAAATCTTTTCCTTTGTTCCAGTGTAACAATTTCCAGAATTATCAGAAAACCTGCATTTAAATCTACCTGTTAGAGAACTATAGCTGATCATAAATCCATCTTTTAAAGAGAGTTTAAAACAAGACAACTCTCTGTGAATGAAACAAAAGTTAAGGCAGCCATAGTTAAAAGACAAAACTGACAGGTAAATTTGTCACCTCTGTGGCACACAATAATTTTAACATAATGGTTATGATTATTACTGATAATGTACACTAAGTTTTATCAGAATTACAGGAGTGTCCCGTCATTTTGGAATACATACCAATAACATAATTATACAAACTGGCCATATGTAGTGGCTCATGCCTGTATTCCTAGCCCTTTGAGAGGCCAAGGCAAGCAGATCACTTGAGGTCAGGAGTTCGAGAACGGCCTGGCCAACATGGTGAAATCCCATCTCTACTAAAAATACATAAATGAGCAGGGCATGGTGGTGCATGCCTGTAGTCCCAGCCACTCAGGAGGCTGAGGCAGGAGAATTGCTTGAATCTGGGAGGCAGAGGTTGCAGTGAGCTGAGATAGCACTACTGCACTCCAGACTGGTGACAGAGCAAGACTCTGTCTCAAAAAAAAAAGAAAGGAAAAAGAAAAAACATATTTATAAAAATAAAGTCCAAAGAAAACCAAATACCATTTCATATTTGACAAAAGTAAACCAAATTATGTCGTTTTTGGACTTTAGGAAATCTAATGTCTTAAAGGATGAATTAGGATAGAAAAAGACATAATTTATAATTTGATTTTGGAAAGGTTGTCGAATATATAATGTTTTTTAAAAAATAGGATTACAGGTCATTGTATGGTCATTTATTTAACCAAAGTGGTAATTCAAGGATTTTTTTTAAAAGTGAAAAACCTTCATTCTTTGAGACAGGAGACTTAATTTTCTAAGCAAGAAGCCCTAAGAAAAACAGCATTAAGCCAAGTACATTTATTTTTTCAAAATTCTGTAAACAATCTATAAAATGTAATCTTGATTGTAAATATAACTTCCATAAGCATTTTATAACGTTTATTAAGGAGTTGGGTAATGCTTCAAGAAAACCTTGTTAATCTGACACAAACATCCATATACTGATTTTGAATCAGTGTGCCTTTGACATTAATGATTAATGTATAGAGAAACTGAACTTATCTTTCAAAATCAGCCCTTACAATCTTAGGCTCCCACCTCTTTTACAATAGTACCTGGGTATTGAAAAGTTGAATAGCTTTAATTTCTTGCCCTGTGTCTCAACAATGCAGTTTGTTTTGAGTGGCATCTTCTATGGGGCCTGAATATGAGGTTTTAATTGCTGCCAGTGTTTAAGATTTAACAGGACTTGGTGTCATTTTTAGACCTAGGGGTTAAAAGCTCTGTAACTCAATGTTACAAGAATTTTGAAAGCACATACAGGAAGATACATGGATGTAATAACTTTAATTAAAAAAAATTATCTCAGTTTTTTTTCCTAAGCAAATAAAAACTTAATAATGACAACTTGATTATATAAAAGTTTTTGGGTTTTTTAAACATGTATGCCCTCTTATTGTTTCTTACACTGACTGATCATGACACGGTCAGACTTTCTGATTTGTTCTGAATATCCCTTCATTTTAGATAACCAGTTATTTTATTTTAGGACTAAACTTACTATACAGAATTCTTTCTTATATAATGTTATTTCTCTTTAAGCATATTTTTTTTTTTACCTAAAAATAACTTTTTTATTTTTATTACTTTCTTTATGTCTTTTTTTTATTTCCCGGTTCCTTTTATCTTGTTTTATACATGGCCTTTAAATATGCTTTGAATTAGATAAAACTTGCTCATTTTTTTTTTGATAAAAGACACACTTTTTGTTTTGGCAAGAATGTTTTCCTACAATATATCCTTATTGGAAAATACTCAAATAATGAAATATCTATTATTTAACTTTATATTCTAAATTATGACAACTTTGTCTACAAGTATTTATCCCATTACATTAACCTAATTATTTTAATTGTTTACCTGGATTATTTATGAAAACTGATAGTCATTATGTAAAGTTATGAAGCTGCCATTACAAAATCATAACTAAAACAGCGAAAAGAAGATTTGACCTAACTGGCTCCATTTTGCTCATAACCTCCAAGTTGTCCTCATTCATTCCCACACATAGGCCAAACTAACATTGGGAGGAACTTGGTTTACAATTTAGCTTTGAAACAAAGGCAATAATGGTTTTTTCCTTATTGTCTGTGGACTAGGCTGCCAAAAGTCACTGGATTAGAAGTGCTAGTAATTTTAGTAAATTCAAAATGCAGCTATTTTCATTGAACCCATATCAATGTCTTACTAAAAATTACTCAAGTAAAGATAATTATTTTGGGGGCTGGGTTTATGGTTTTGAAACCCCAATGCTAAATTTTGACACCTTATAGTATTTGGCAGGAATATGTATAAAACTGCTTGATTACTAAATGTAAACAAAAATGTATGCTGTCAATTCTTAAGACATTTCTAATATTACGTTACCAATAATTTTAAAGCTAGCTTATCTATTAAAGATTCTACTTAAGTTACATAAACTTGAAAAAGCATTTAATGAGCATTTTTTAGTATCTAACTTAAGCCCTTTTATTTTCCTTTAAGCCAATTAATTAGCGCTCTTTTATACATTTTTAGCAGTGGAACTTTCTGTACACAACACATAAATACATATAAAAATCTATTAGCCGTGCCCATGGAAGTACAAACTGCCTTTGCAAAATTATAACTCAGGAAATTATGAGAGTGAAAGAAATCACACCTGACCAATTCTATCTTGCTTCTAACCCTTAAGCTGTCTTTGTTCATTCCTCAGTGTAAGCTGAACTAGCTTTGGGAAGGAATTTTGCTCACAGGTTGACTCTGAAACCAAATTGGTAACAGCCCTTTCCCAAAAAGAACCTCTCTTGCCTGGGGACCAACCTGCCTTTGCAAGACTAACATATTAGCTACAAGATTAGAAATTGCAGTTTAGGGATCATGCAGTCTCTGCTCCAAAAGTCTGAACCTCCCCAAATTGCTCCT
>NW_022444373.1:0-3251 GCF_009761245.1 Sapajus apella
ATAATCACCACACCTTGCCACAGGATTGCCTTAAATACGCATCAGAGGATGCATAAAACACACACACCAGATAAGCGGTGCTCGCATGGCCTTCCCTCCCCCCTGCCTGTAGTTCTTCCATCATTAATGTCAGTAGGGAGCCACTGCAGATCCTGGAGCAGGGGCTGTGCCTGCTGCACACTGCACATGTATTTCCTTCTCCCCTGCCCTGTAGAAAAGTACCCTTAACTTTTCACCCTCCCAGGACAGGGCGACAGCACCCCCTGCCTGCATGACCAGGATCTGGGAGACTGACCACCCTCTGAGGATAGTTGTTCCCTTCGGAAGCCAGGGGTACGTCCCCATTAACCACAGGAAGGGCGTTCTCTGCTATAGGCAGGGAGGGGACTGTTTATAGACTGAGAGTCCATGCTGGTTTATATCATCAATAAAATGCTGCAATTATACAAAGCTATAATAATAAAGAAGCTCTTCACCTTATTGTGTTAGAAAATTTTTCCAATGAGATAAAATGTGATAAAATCACACACTGTCTGCCAGTCATGTGACAAACATTACAGTAGATAAGAGACAGTCTGCCTTCAGGGAAATGGACACTATTTTATTTTATTTCTATTTTTTAAAATCAATTTTAATTACACAGAGATGCATGAGCACATTCCTAGTCCACCATCTTGGGAACTAAGACGAACAATTTTCAGTTGCAAACCCATGTAAGAACATTTTCCCTCTAAAGCTAACGCATAACTCCTGCAACCTAACCACACCCCACGAAACCCTGTAAACTGTGGCCTCTGTGGCGAATCTCTGCCACCCTGTGCGGTGTTCTTACAGACACAAGGATGCATGCACAGAAGCATAGGGAGCATCTGAAAACACAACCAAGAGCTATCTGCTGACGTTTTGGTGGGGACAGCCGCCACTTAGCCATCTGACAAGACCTCACTGGCGATGCTCTGGCTGTGATGTGGGGCCGTCGCTTTGCCAGAAGTTACCACTGGGGAAACTGGTAAAAATTGAGAAGGCCCCGTATTACTTCTTACAACAGCACGTGAATCTACAGTTTTCACAAAACCAGAGTTTGAATTGAATATATGTCATCTTTCCCTGTTTACACACGTGTTTGACTTCTCTGAAATGTACGCTCGGCTCATTGGGCCTGTGTGTCAGGCGCAATCAAAACCCTGCATTCCCCTGGCCAGTTACAGGAACATAGATGGATGTATGACCCAAACCAGACCTTTGGGAGACAAGAAAACTAAATTTTGGACACTTGTTTTAAAGGACTGGAGAAATCAAGCACCTCCTCTTCCAGTGGGGTTCCTGGGAGGCTGAGAGGCAAGCCTCACGACCTCTGGACGATATCCTGACACCACAGTGAGGGATTCTGGCTGAGGACGCAGCCAATGCACAGGAAAGCGCAGTAAGAGGCAACAAGAAAGAATCCTGGAGATCTCCTGGATCCAGCCATGCCTGAAGATAACTACCCTGGGTGGTTATTTGCATCAATAAGCGAGTAGGTGTTTAAGCCAGTTTTAGAGATTTCTGCTATGTTGAACTGAAAATAAATTCTCACTACACTGTTGCAGCTCCATCACCAACATGAAGAAAAGTAGAGCCAAGAGGGGGAAAGAAACAGCCTTCAGAGACCTAAGTTGATCTCCTAGATCCAGCCAGGCCTGAAGCTGACATAGCTATAGACTGTTACATGTCGAAAAACTTTCCTTCTTACTCAAGCCAGTTTGAGTTGGGCTTTCTGTCACCTACAATGGAAAAAGTTCTGATTATGCTGCTGTATCACAGTGGTTAACACATAGCTAGCATCAGTGAGTACTTGGTGAATAACTGGTAAATAAAGAATGAAAGCAAACGTGTGACCACCCCAGGATGCACTCTTTCTAAGCACCTACAAGGGGACAGACAAGGGCTCTGGACGGTCCCAGCAGACACTATCTTCAGGTGGGAGGCTCAGGACTGGTGACCTCCAGAGATGACATGGGAGCAGGGACTTCACAGAGGGGATGTTTCCACAGTGGGGACTCCAGACAAGCAGGCAGCAGGAGCAAAGGTGCTGGGGCTGGCGTGGAGGACAGCAGGGAGTCTTCGTACCAGGGCAGGGCGTGTGTGAGGATGAAAGGAGGATGAAACGGGCTGGGGTAGAGGCCTGAGTGTCCTGGTGAGGGGCGCATCTGCACCAGGGTCCAAGGAAAGAGGGCTCACTGCAGGCGCTTCAGCCAGGAAGGGACAGTGCAGAGATCTGCATGGAAAGCTGCGAAGGCAAAAGAAGACTTGTGAGGTGAAGATCAGTCAGCACAGCAACCTGTCACTGACCCTGGGGTAGACTACGACAGGAGTAGGGTCCCCAGCTCAGAGGCCACAGAGGGGACTGGAGCCATAGGGGAGACATGGGCACTACAGCTGGGGCCCAGGCAGACAGGGGTGCCCTGGGTCCTCCTGCCCTCCCCCCCACCACAGCCCCATTGCTAATCCAGGCAGACACCAGCCCAGTCAGAGCCTGGAACATGCGGCCCACGGGGGTGAGCGCACAGACTCATGGGAAGGGGGATGAAGGGGCCTGAGGACAAGCAGGCCCAGGGCAGCCACGATGTCCCTCCAGACCAACCCTGAGGCCCAGAGACTTCCAGAAGCCCCTCGTGGTGCTGCTCTGAAAACACCACTCTTCAGGAATGAGACAGTCGGCCCTTAGAGGAGCATCATTCCTCATCAGAGCAACAGGAAATGTAGTTAAATAATCAAAACTCCATCTCTTTGAGTCTAGACATAAATAATAAGATTTCACAGAAATGAGATTTCACAGAGTTCTAATTTCAAGTGCAATATATTGCACAATTACTATCCCTCTAATGCGATTTTGTTCCTTTGAAATGGATTCATGGATAGATTTGGCCTGGGTATAAATCTGTGTTTACAGCTGGATCACGGGCAGAGGCTGATGTCCCCTGTCTCTATGCCCAGTCCCCTGCTGCTGCACAAATGGCATGTATCCCATTGTGCCAACCTGGGTCACAGCAGGTAGCCCGCGATGGAGGGCAAAAGTGCCAGTGCCAGAATGCACGAGGCCCTGGTCCTGCACTGGGCTCTAGCAGCCCCAGCTGAAATGCCACTAGCATTTGATCCTCATCCACCTGCAGCCCTCAGCAGCTGGGCCGAGCCACCCTCCTGGGGAGAGGCTGAAATGCCTGTATTTCATCTGGCCTGGAGCCGTGACACTCCTCACAGGACCTATTCTC
>NW_022444374.1:0-3250 GCF_009761245.1 Sapajus apella
CTTCTCTCTGCCCCTCACCCCTCACAGCCTACTCTTCCCTCAGTTCCCACCACCCAGTCACTCCAGAATTGTGATACTGTAGAGAACAGTTTCTTTTTCCTAAAAACTTTATTTCTGTCCCTTTCTATTTAATCCTTGCCTCCCACCCTCACCCCTTCCCTTCACTCAACCACTGCTCTGCTTTCTGTCACTGCAGTAGTGAAATTTCTACAATTTCATGGACATGTAATCATATGCAGTCCTTGGTTTGGTCTCTCACTTAGCATAACGATGTTTGAGATGATGCCATTCATTCATTTTTGTTGCTAAGCAGCTGCCAAGTATTGCTGGAATCCCAGTTTATTCATTGGTTTCTCTATTCTCCAGTTGATAGACATGTGGATTACTCCAGTTAGGGTGCGTTATTAATGAAGCCACTATAAGTAACTGCTTACAAGTGTGGCCTTACACTTTTATTTCTTTTGGATAAATACATATTTGTGGGATTGCTGGGTCATGTGGTAATGGATGGGTAGCTATATAAGAAATTGCCAAACCACTTTACAAATTGGCTGCAACATTTTTTGCATTCATACCAGCAATACAGACATTGGTATTTGTTCCATATTCTTGCCAGTATTTAGACTTATCATATGTCTTTTTAACTTTACCTATTCTAGGGGATGTGTGGTGGTTTCTGATTGTGGTTTTTACTTTCACTTCTTTGATGACCAGTATTGTTTTCTATCTTTTCATGTTCATCTAAGTGGATTATTACATATATTTTCTGAACTATTTTGCAAATTCAATAATTAATTCCAGAGACTTTTTCAGAATTCCCTAGTGTTTTCTGCATGTGCAATAAAGCTGGTGACAAAGAAATACTTATATTTCTTCCTTTCCTATCTGTTGATCTTTTTCCTTTTAAAATTATTTTTAATTGGTAGAGATGGGGTGACACTATCAGGCTGGTCTCAAACTCCTGAACTGAAATGATCCTCCCACCTCAGCCTCCCAAAATGTAGGAATTAACAAGTGTGAGCCACCATGCCCACTCCTTCTATTGGTCTATTATTTCATTTTCTTGCCATGTTGCACTGGTTAGGATGCCTGTTAGGTGTTTAAACAAGAATGATGAGAGCGCACATGGGAATGTAAAGTAGTTCAACCATTGTGGAGGACAGTGTGCCATCCCTCAAAGATCTAGAACCAGAAATACTATTTGACCCAGCAATTTCATTACTGGGTATACCCAAAGGAATATAAATCATTCTACTATAAAAACATATCCACATGTGTGTTTATTGCAGAACTATTTACAGTAGCAAAGATATGGAACCAACCCAAATGCCTATCGATGATAGCCTGGATAAAGAAAATGTGTTACATATACACCATGGAATACTACGCAGCCATAAAAAGAAATGAGTTCATGTCCTTTGCAGGGACATGGATGAAATGTGAAGCCATCATCCTCAGCAAACTAACATGAGAACAGAAAACGAAACACTGCATGTTCTCACTCCTAAGTGGGAGTTGAACAATGAGAACACATGGACACAGGGAGGGGAACGACATACACCAGAACCTGTTGGGAGTGGGGAACGAGGGGAGGAAATTTAGAGGACGGGTCAATAGGTGCAGCAAACCACATGGCATACTATATGTATGTAACAAACCTGGACATTCTGCACATGTATTCTGGAACTTAAAGTAAAATAAAACAAAATAAATAGAATAGAAAGTGCATGTCTTACATGTATGCATATGTTTATTGCAGCACTATTCACAATAGCAAAGACTTGGAATCAAACTAAATGTCCATCAATGGCACACTGGGTTTAAAAAAAAATGTGGCACATATACACCATAGAATACTATACAGCCATAAAAATGAATGAGATCATGTCCTCTGCAGGAACATGGATGGAGTTGGAGGCCATTATACTTACCAAACTAACACATGAACAGAAAACCAAGTACCACATGTTCTCACTTATAAATAGGAGCTAAATGAGAAAACATGGACACATAGAGAAGAACAACACACACTGGGGTATACTTGAGGGTGAAGGGTGGGATGAAGGAGAGGATCAGGAAAAAGAGATAATGGGTACTAAGGCTTAACACTTGGACGGGTACTAATGGGTACAGAAATAATCTGTACGACAAAACCCCATGACACAAATTTACCTATATAACAAATCTGCACATGTACCCTTTAACTAAAAATAAAAGTTAAATAAAAAAGAAAGAAAATGCATGTCTGGAAAGAGCATACAGTTGAGTTCTGTGTTTTTTTTTAAACCGAGTCACACAATCCCTGCTGTTCACTGGAGTGTTGATTTATGTAGGTTTTTGTCATTACTGATATGATAAGTTTTAGGTATACCATGTTATTTTCCCAGTTTTTGTTTCTCTGTTCCTTTTGTCCTGACCAATGACTTCTTATTAGAAAACATAGAAACAAAGGAAAGTAGAATAACATCTTTAAAGTGCTGGAAGAAAAAACAGTCAACCAAGAATTCTATATCCAGCCCAGATGTCCTTCAAAGACAGGCAAAATAAGGAGATATTTCAGGTAACAGAAAATTAAAAGAATTTGTCACCAGCAGATCTGCACAGTATCAATTTGTAATGAAAATTCTTCAGACTAAAGACAAATGATACCAGGTGGAAAATGAGATTATCAGAAGAGATGAAGACGATCAAAAATGGTAAATATTGAGCTAAGTGCAAAAGGCTATCTTCCTCCCCTCATTTACACTTCCTGTATATACATAGAGCTGTTTAAAGATAAGAAAAATTTTTTTCTAGTGAGACTTATAACCTACATAGAGTATATTACATATAATGTCTATAACATAAAAGATGGACATTTTATAGAGGATAGATGGTTGCAAGATTTTTATATTTATGGGTACTAGTACATTATTAACTGAAAGTGGACTGTGAAATGTTAAGAATGAGTTAAGTTGTGAAGGAAATTGATACACAAAAAAATCATTCCAAATATCAACGAATCTGAGATTAAAAAAAAAAACAAAAACAAAAACAAAACTAGCCAGTCTTGAGTCTCATCATCCTACGATTTCAGAACTATAGTGAATACAAAAGTAATCAAGGAACAGTCCTGGCCAGAAAGAGGAGTTATCCCTAAATATGGTGGTCCTGGGACAGCTGGCCCTCCCTGCTGGACCTCTTCCACGTGGGCGCTTTCTGCAGTGACTCTTGTTGCCTTGCTATTCCACCCTACCCAGTGTCCTGACCC
>NW_022444375.1:0-998 GCF_009761245.1 Sapajus apella
CAGAGTGCTGAGGCAGGAGAATTGCATTAACCTGGGAGGCGGAGTTTGCAATGAGCTGAGATCGCGCCACTGTACTCCAGCCTGGGCCACAGAGCGAGACTTCATCTCAAAAAAGAAAACAAATTGGGTGTGGTGGTGTGTGGTCTCAGCTACTCAGGAGGCTGAGGTGTGCAGATCACTTGAGCCCAGGAATTTGAGCCTTCAGGGAGCTATGGTGGAGCCACTGCACTCCAGCCTGGGTGACAAAATGAGAACCCTATTTCTAAAAAACTAATTTAAAAAATTAACAAAATAAGAGAGACAATAGGATAGTATTCATCACCAATAATAGATCAATCACATCACCCAGTGAATCTTGCCAACATGATCAAACTCTAATCTAATGGGGTGAGCATATATCTGGCTGCAAATATGCCACCAATACAAAAGACAGAGAATGGGTTCATCTGCACCAGGGAAATCCAGACTTTGAGAAATGCTACAGGCCCAACAGTGTGGACTCTTCCAAAATCCATAGAAAGGAAAAGGGATAGGCCAGGCAAAGTGGCTCAGGCCTGTAATCCCAGCACATTGGGAGGACAAGGTGGGCAGATCACAAGGTCAGGAGTTTGAGAGCAGCCTGACCAACATGGAGAAACCCCATCTCTACCAAAAATACAAAAATTAGCCAGGTGTGGTAGCACATGCCTGTAATTCCAGCTATTCAGGAGACTGAAGCAAGAGAATCACTTGAAACTGGGAGTTGGAGGTTGCAGTGGACTGACATTGTGCCATTGTACTCTGGCCTGAGTGACAGAGCAAGACTCTGTCTCCCAAAAAAAGAAAAAAAAAAGGAAAAGGGATAGAGGAGAAACTTGTAGATTGTGTCTTATTTTAAATTTTAGGTTTTGGCCGGGCACGGTTGTTCACACCTGTGATCCCAATCTTTACACTTTGAGAGACTGAGGTGGGCAGATCACCTGAGGTCAGGAGTTTGAGGACAGCCAGTCCAACATGGT
>NW_022444375.1:1098-1394 GCF_009761245.1 Sapajus apella
TTAAATGATCCTATCACATCAGGATTACAGGTGTGAGCACTCACCCGGCAAACAAACTTGGAGATTGAAAGAGGCTTAAAAGACATAACAATGCTGGGGAACAGTTATGGGCTAGAGATGCATAGTAGGGTGGCGCTACTCTAAAGAAATAGAAAGAGTCCAGGTGTGGTGGCTCACACCTGTAGCATCAAACACTTTGGGAGGCCGAGAAGGGATGATCGCTTGTGCCCAGGAGTTTGGGACCAGCCTGGCAACATAGTAAGACCCTGTCCCTACAGAAAAGAAAAAAAAAAAAA
>NW_022444375.1:1494-3249 GCF_009761245.1 Sapajus apella
CTGCACTCCAGCCTGGGTGACTGAGCAAGAACCTGCCTCAAAAAAAAGAGGAACAGAAAGAAGCAATTACTGTGAATGTCAGGGTTGGGGAATATTTCTGGAGAGAAGGGAGGGGCTGGTGTTGTGCCCATCTCCATCCCCTTCTGGAAGTACAGAGTCTAGCGGGGAAGACAGCAGCACAAGTGGAGATTCAGGCCGCAGCACCAGGAAGTTCCCTTCCACCTTCCCACCTCCTTGCCCTTTCCTTTGGGGAATGGGAGCATGATTTTCTTTCTTCTTTGCCTTTCTAACTAGATAGAGTTTCTGATGGGAGAATTCATATACAGGATGTATAGTATCAACATCAAAAGCCAGCTAGAATTGATGGATTTGTTGATACCCCAGCCAGGCACATCCCTTATTCCTCTGCTAAGTACATCTGGATGTTGTTGCTGTCCAGGATTCTCAGCCACATGTTTGGTACCAACTCCTAGATTCTGGAAATCCCCTGATATTGCCCCTAAAAGCAGAGAAACTCACTTACAATTCTGCATAGAAATTGTCTCTATGTGTCTTTTTTTTTTTTTTTTTTTTTTTTTTGAGACAGAGTCACTCTGTTGATCAGACTGTAGTCCAATGGTGTGATCTCAGCTCACTGCAAGCTCCACCTCCCAGGCTCAAGCAGTTCTCCTGCCTCAGCCTCCCAAGTAGCTGGAGTTACAGGCACCTGCAACCATGCCTGGCTAATTTTGTATTTTTAGTGGGGATGGGGTTTCGCCACATTGGTCAGGCTGGTCTTGAACTCCTGGTCTCAAGTGATCTGCTCACCTAGGCCTCCTAAAATGCTGGAATTACAGGCATGAGCCACCATGCCCAGCCATTTCTGTGTCACCCCCCAGGCCAGCCTCTGCATGTTTGGGCTTGATGTGGCTGTGGCTGTCCAGCTGGCTACCTGTCATTTTTAGTCTCTGTGTCTCCTCGACCCTTCTCAGCTGCCCAAAAATTCGTTTTCTTTTCTTTCTTTTGTTTTTTTTCTTGAGATAGAGCTTTGCTCTGTCACCCAGGCTGGAATGCAATGGCATGATCTCGGCTCATTGCAACCTCTGCCTCCCATGTTCAAGCAATTTTCCTGCCTCAGCCTCCCAAGTAGCAGGGACTACAGACATGTGCCGTCATGCTGGGCTAATTTTTAGTAAGATAGGGTTTCATCATGTGTGTCAGACTGGTCTCAAACTCCTGACCTCAGGTGATCCACCCACCTAGACCTCCCAAAGTGCTGGGATTACAGGCATAAGCCACAGTGCCCGACCGCAGTTTTTAAACTCAGCTGCTAGCAAGAGAAGCCCACACAGGCTAAGAGCTCTGACCCCTACGGCCTCTTCCCACCCAGCAGGAAGTGTTTGGATGTTTCTGGATCTAAAATCCAAGTGTCTAAGCCTACCAGTAGTTGCAAGTGTAGATGGTCACACAATTTTTTGACATTACAATGGCACAAAAACGATCACATTCAGTAGAAACTATGCTTCCAGTACTGATACAATCTTTCTGTTTTTCACTGTTACTATAGTATTCAATAAATTGCAAGAGGGCCAGGCACAGTGGCTCATGCCCTTAATCCCAGGACTTCAAGAGGCTGAGGTGGGAGAATCGCTGGAACCCAGGAGTTTGAGACCAGCCTGGGAACATAGTGACGCCCTGTCTCTATAAAAAGGATAAAAATTAGCCACATGCATGACCTCGGCTCACCGCAACCTCAGTGTCCCATATTCAAGCGAT
>NW_022444376.1:0-1479 GCF_009761245.1 Sapajus apella
GGAATCGAGGACAGAAATTAGGGAAGCTGTCAGTTAGTAATCAAATCTTAACCATTTTGCGGCTGGGCACGGTGCTCACACCTGTAATCTCAGCACTTTGGGAGGCTGAGGCGGGTGGATCACCTAAGGTTAGGAGTTTGAAACTACCCTGGCCAACATGGTGAAACCTTGTCTGTACTAAAAATACAAAAAAAAAATTAGCTGGGCGTGGTGGCACATGCCTGTAATCCCAGCTACTAGGGAGGCTGAGGCAGGAGAATTGCTTGAACCCAGAAGGTGGAGGTTGCAGTGAGCCAAGATCACACCACTGCACTCTAGCCTGGATGACGGAGTGAAACTCCATCTCAAAAAAACAAAACAAAACAAAACAAAAAACTAGCCATTTTGGGCTGATGGTTAAAGGGGTTATTGTTTGGCTTTCTGCACTATCACTAGAGAGAGCAATCTGATTTCCTACAAGTCTGACTTATAGCCTGCTGACCTCCTGGGCTGGTTATTCTGAATAACGGTTTGGGTTCCTGGGCAGGTTGCTGCAGGTTGTGGGTCAGAGTTCTGTTTTATATAAGGTCTAGTCATTGTTTGTATATTTGGTCTCTCTATTTTTACAATGCCGTTGTAAGATAGACATTATTTGACATATGAGGGTATTGACTTCAGTAAGTTAACTTTGAGTGTCCAGCTCACAGTAGACCTCTTCTGTGAAGCCTTCCCACCCCATTCCCTTCCTCCGAAGCAGAGATATATACACACACTTTCTCTGTGCTTACCTATACTGCATCACCATCACCATTATAACAGTAAATACTTAGATACCTACATGCCACACCAGTGTTCTAAATGCATCATGCATAATAATTAATTTCATCTTTCACAGTACTGTGAGATAGAGAACATTATTTGATTATCAGCCCTTTGGTCAAGGTCGCATGGAAGTGGTGGAGCTATGCTTCAAATCCAAGCAGTCTGACTTCACATCCAGTGCTTTTCTCTACCCCATCATAGCATTGGATTGTAATTACCTGTTTGCCTATTTCTTCCAGGAAACTGTGTATGCCTGTTGTCAGGGATAATGTCTTATTTGCTATTCGGTGCTCAGTCTTCAGCATCTCATGGATGCCCAGTAACATGTTTAGCCAGTGATTCAGTTTGCTTGGGTTTGATTTTCTTTTAGAAAATGGGAATTATGGCCGGGCATGGTGGCTCACACCTGTAATCTCAGCACTTTGGGAGACTGAGGTGGGTGGATCATGAGGTCAGGAGTTTGAGACCAGCCTGGCCAAGATGGTGAAACCCCCTGTCTACTAAAAATACAAAAATTAGCTGGGTGCAGTGGTGAGTGCCTGTAATCCCAGCTACTTGGGAGGCTGAGGCAGGAGAATCGCTTGAACCCAGGAGGTTGCAGTGAGCCGAGATCACACCATTGCACTCCAGCCTGGGTGACAGAGCAAGACTCCATCTCAAAAAAAAAAAAAAAAGAAA
>NW_022444376.1:1579-3249 GCF_009761245.1 Sapajus apella
GAGCAAGACTCCATCTCAAAAAAAAAAAAAAAAAAGAAAGAAAAAAAGAAAATGGGAATTATGGTACCTTTGTTTCAAGGCTGGGATTAGGGTGACTGAGATCCTACATGCAGAATTTAAGAAGGCACTCATATTCAGGAGCTAAGGCAAATGCTATAGGACCTACTGTCTTTTTTTTTTTTGAGATGGATCTCACTCTGTCACCCAGGCTAGAGTTCAGTGGCGAGAGCTCTGCTCACTGCAACCTCTTCCTCCCAGGTTAGAGTGATTCTCCTGCTTCAGCCTCTTGAGTAGCTGTGACTATAAGCATGTGCCACTACACCCAGCTAATTTTATTGTATTTTTAGTAGAGGCAGGGTTTCACCATGTTGGCCAGGCTGGCCTCAAAGGATCCACCTGTCTCAGCCTCCCAAAGTGCTGGGATTACAGGTGTGAGCTGCCTCCTGGCCTGGACCTGCTATCGTTTGACAGGATTGTTAAAAGGATGACCCACACAAGAGAATTTGGTTTGGCTGGTTTTTGTGCAGTGGTGTTTACAGCTAATTGATCACAACCACGGATTTCGCGTTCATTTTCCATTCTTCTACATCACTTGACCAACCTTAAGAAAAAAAAAGAGACAGAGAAAGATCTTTGGTTTTTTTCCCTCCTGATTTCTGTTGCCACTGCTCTAATTTAGGGCCCCCATTATCTCTCGCCTAGATTAACATAGTGGCTTTTCAATGGATTTTCCCCAGCCTTTTGGTATCCTCACTTTCCAGTTCCAGTTCCTGCTGCACACTGCTGCTACAATTAGTCTCTAAAACCTTGACTGAGTGTAGCATGTCTCTGTGCAAAATCTTCAAGGACTTCTCATTGCCCACAGAGAAAGTCTAACCTCATTAACACAGCCTGCTTTTCTACCTGTACCTTCTGGTGCTTTCTCATAGTTTATCCTCCTTTATCCTTAGTGCCACGCTGTTTGATTACTGTAGTTTTTTGTTTGTTTTTGTTTGTTTTTGTTTGTTTTTTTTTGAGACAGAGTTTTGCTCTAGTTGCCCAGGCTGGAGAGAAGTGGCATGATCTCAGCTCACTGCAATCTCTGCCTCCTGGGTTCAAGTGATTCTCCTGCCTCGGCCTCCCAAGTAGCTGGGATTATAAGCATGCACCACCATGCTCGGCTAATTTTTGTATTTTTAGTAGAGATGGGGTTTCACTGTGTTGGCCAGGCTGGTCTCAACCTCCTGACCTCAGACGATCTGCCTGCTTTGGCCTCCCAAACTGTTGGGATTAGAGGTGTAAACCACTGCACCCAGCCTGATTACTGTAGTTTTATAGTAAGTTTCAAAATGAGGAAGTGTGAATCCTCCAACCTTTTCTTCTTTTTCTTTCTTTTCTTTTTTTTTTTTTTTGAGACAGAGTTTCATTCTTGTTGCCAGGCTGGAGTGCAATGGCGTGATCTTGGCTCACCACAACCTCCACCTCCTGGGTTCAAGGGATTCCCCTGCCTCAGCCTCCCAAGTAGTTGGAGTTACAGGCATGTGCCACCATGCCGGGCTAATTTTGTATTTTTAGTAGAGACAGGGTTTCTCCATGTTGGTCAGGCTGGTCTGAAACTCCTGACCTCAGGTGATCCACCTGCCTTGGCCTCCCAAAGTGCTGGGATTACAGGTGTAAGCCACCGTGCCTGG
>NW_022444377.1:0-3248 GCF_009761245.1 Sapajus apella
GGTACGCCTATCAAACGTAGATTAGGTCTTTTCACATAGTCCCACATTTCTTGGAGACTTTGTTCGTTCCTTTTTACCCTTTTTTCTCCAGTCTTGCCTTCCCGTTTTATTTCATTGAGTTGATCTTCGACCTCTGATATCCTTTCTTCTGCTTGGTCAAGTCGGCTGTTGATACTTGTGCATGCTTCACGAAGTTCTCGTGTTGCATTTTTCAGCTCCATCAATTCACTTATATTCCTTTCTATTTTGTCCATTCTTGTTAGCATTTCGTCAAATCTTTTTTCAAGGTTCTTAGTTTCTTTACATTTGGTTAGAACATGTTCTTTAAGTTCACAGAAGTTTCTTACTACCCACCTTCTGAATTCTGATTCTGTCATTTCATCACACTCGTTCTCCATCCAACCTTGTTCCCTTGCTGGTGAGGAGTTGTGATCCCTTTTAGGAGGAGAGGTGTTCTGGTTACGGGTGTTTTCATCCTTTTTGCGCCGGTTTCTTCCCATCCTTAAGGATTTATCCACCTGTCGACTTTGTAGTTGCTGGCTTTCAGATTGGGTCTCAAATCTTTCAGATTGACGTTCTGTTTTTTGATGATGAGGTTATTTCTGTTTCTTGGTTTTCCTTCTGACACTCTGGCCCCTCTGCTGTAGGTCTGCTGAGGTTCACTCCAGGTCCTGCTTGCCTGGGGTTCACCTGCAGCAGCTGTTGAACAGCAAGGGTTGTTACCAGTTTTCTTCTTCTGCTATCTTTGTCCCAGAAGGATACCCGCCTCATGTCAATCTGATATCTCTTTTATGAGGTGTCTTTTTGGATATATAGGGGTCAGGGAGCTGCTTGAGGAGACGGTCTTTTCTTTATAGGAGCTCAAATGGTGAGTTGTGAGCTCTGTTGTTGTTCATTCAGAGCTGCTGGGCTGGTACTTTTAGGTCTGCTGCAGCTGAACTCATAAACTGCTTTTTGTTCCCAGGTGCTCTGTCCCAGGTATTTAGGGCTTTATTTATGAGTTTCCGTTATGCTGCCGCCTTCCTTTTTTTTTTCCTTCAGACCTGCGCAGCCCAGCAAGGAGGCCGCCTATTCACTGTCGGCCTATGGCAGCTTTGCTGAGCTGCTGTGGGCTGCGCCCCGCTGCCGAGTGAACTTTCCTGCAGTCCTGATTATATGGGTGTAGTCAGAACTGCCTTGGCGATGGTGGCCTGCCTCTGTTGGGGCGGAGTCTCTGCTCTGGCGGGTTGCCTTGGCAATGGCGGGCTGCGTCAGCAATGGCGGGTTGCCTGGGCAACGTCGGGCTGCCTCGGTAATGGCAGACGCCCCTCCGCGACAGAGCTGGACCGTCCAGGGTTCAGCCGTGCTTGCTGTGAACCTCTCAATCCAGAGTTTCTGGTTGCTGTTCTTTTGTAGGGGTGGGGCCAGCCGAGCCTGATCGCCTGGCTCCCTGCCTCAGAGCCTTTTTTAAGTGGGTGTTCCAGTCGCCTGTTGAAGAGGCGCCTGGGTCTGTTTGTTTTCCCCTGCGGCCACTCACTGCGCTGGCTTAAACAGCGGCACTGAGGTTTGTGGCGCTTTTTTTTTTTTTTTTTTGCCCTGGAATCTACTGTCCTGGTTCTCTGCTCAGTTCCCTTTTTGAACCAGTGTATGGGCGACTTCCCGTGGCTCCAATCGCCAGGCAAAAGGGCCCCCGGACCGGTGTATTTTGTACGGAGAACCGCGGCTCCGGGGCGCCGACAAAGCAGCCGCGCGGGGCAAAGCAGTGGCGCTGGCCGGCACAGCCGCGCTGGCCGAAACAGCCGCGCTGGCGACCGTGGAGCTACACTGCCCGGGAATTTCCTAGTTTGTGGGCAATAAAAACGCGGAGTCCACTCACCCTCTGCGCTTTCACTGGGAGCTGCAATCCTGAGCTGTTCCTAAACGGCCATCTTGGATCGGATCTATATTCTCTCCAGTGTTTTAAAGGCAGTCTTACTGCTAGTTCTCGTATGCCTGTATATGGATGGAAATATCTGTTTGGAGATTCTAAAAAGAAAAGATTTCTGAACTGCTGCACACACACATCAGTTTAGCTCTGTAAGTTGATTGTACAGCTTGGCAAACATTCTCCTTGATTGCTGTGTTTTTGTTTTAGAGCAAGATATTTCTGATTACATCTTACAGTCTCATTCACTAAGGAAAATCCAAACGCAGATTTCAGAAGAAACGTGTTTCTAACTCGCTGAATCTAAACAAAGATGCAACTTCCTATGGTGAACGAACACAAAGCAGAGAAGTTTGAACTAGACTTTTCTCCCGTGTTTTAAACGCAGTGTTATGGCTAGTTTTTATATGCCTGTACATGGCTGGAAATATCTGTTTCCAGGTTCTCCAAAGAAAGGATTTCTGAACTGCTGCACACACACATCAGTTTAACTCTGTAAGTTGACTATACAGCTTGACAACCATTCTGCTAGATAGCTGTGTTTTTCTTTTAGAGCAAGATATTTCTCATTACAACCTGTACTCTCAGTCACTCTGGAGTATCCAAACGCAGCTTTTAGAAGATACGTGTTTGTAACTCTCTGAATCTAAACATAGATGCAACTTCCTAAGGCGAACGAACACCAAGCAGAGCAGTTTGAACAACTCGTTTCTCCTGTGTTTTAAACGCAGTCTTACTGCTAGTTCTTATATGCCTTTATATTCCTGGAAATATCTGTTTCAAGATTCTCCAAAGAAAAGTTTCTGAACTGCTCTACACACACATCAGTTTAACTCTGTAAGTTGATTGTAGAGATTGACAACGATTCTGCTAGATAGCTGCGTTTTTGTTTTAGAGCCAGATATTTCTCATTACAGCCTACAGTCTCATTCACTCTGGAATATCCAAACTCAGCTTTTAGAAGAAACAGTTTTGTAACTCTCTGAATCTAAACATAGATGCAGCTTCCTAAGTTGAGTGAACACAAAACAGAGCAGTTTGAAAAAGATGTTTCTCCTGTGTTTTAAACGCACTCTTACTTCCAGTTCTTATATGCCTGCATATGGCTGGAAATATCTGTTTCCAGATTCTTCAAAGAAACGATTTCTGAAGTGCTGCACACACACATCAGTTTAACTCTGTAGATTGATTGTACAGATTGACAAACATTCTGCTAGATAGCTGCGTTTTTGTTTTAGAGCAAGATATTTCTCATTACATCCTATAGTCTAGTTCACTCTGGAATATCCAAACGCAGTTTATAAAAGAAACGTGTTTCTAACTCGCTGAATCTAAACATAGAGGC
>NW_022444378.1:0-3248 GCF_009761245.1 Sapajus apella
AGACCTTTGCTCCTCACTGGAATCACAGCAAATCAGTTGTCTCCACTCCAGAGGAAGATGCCACATAAAGCAAGACTAGATAAATGAGCAGAGAACAGAGAATGTCTCCATGGCCTTAGGGATGGGCAGACATTTCTAAAACAGAATGCAAACAGCACTAACTGCAGAAGAAAACTTGATGAATTGGACTTTATCAAAATTAAATCCTCTGTTCATCCAAGGGCACCATTAAAAAAATGAAAAGGCAAGCCTCAGACTTGGTGAAGATATATATCTGCAATACATATATCTGATAAGGTGTTGGTTTCCAGAATATTTGAAGTACTGCAGATCAATAAGAAAAATAAAAATGACCCAATAAAAAAATGAGAAAAAGAGGCCGGGTGCAGTGGCTCATGTGTGTAATCCCAGCCCTTTGGGAGGCTAAGGCAGGAGGATCACCTGAGGTCAGGAGTTCGAGACCAGCCTGACAAACATGGTGAAACCCTGTCTCTACCAAAAATACAAAAATTAGCCAGGTTTGCGGGCGGGTGCCTGTAATCCCAGCTACTCAGGAGGCTGAAGCAGGAGAATCACTTGAACTCAGGAGGTAGAGGTTGCAGTGAGCTGAGATTGCGCCATTGCACTCCAGCCTGGGTGACAGAACGAGACTCTGTCTCAGAAAAAAATAAAAAAGAGATAAAGACTTGACCAGGCACTAACGAAAGGGGCTATCCAGATGGCCAAATACACTGTGAAAAGGTGCTCAACATCATTATTCATCAGAAAATGCAAATTCCCTGGGAGATTAGTTGAACCTGTTGGCACAAGCCTATAGTCCTAGTTACTTGGGAGGCCAAGGTAGGAGGATCACTTAAGCCTAGGACTTTGAGGCTGCAGTGAGCTACGATCATGCCACTGCACTCTGGTCTCGGTGATGGAGTGCAAAATAAATAAATAAATAGAAAATAACAATACACGCACACACAGCACTCCCACAAAAAGATACAACTACACACCCACCATAATGTCTACAATGAAAAGACTGACAATACCAAGTGTGGTTGAGAATATGGAATTTGGAACAACTAGAACTGTTGAGTATCGCGGTGGGGAGTGTGGAAGGGGTACAGCCACTGGGAACATTGTTTGGCAGATTCTATTAAAGCTATAGATATGCCTACTCTACAGTCCAGTAATTCTGCTCCTAGGTATATAAACCTAAGGGATTTGGGCTGGGTGTGGTGGTTCACACCTGTAATCCCAGCACTGTGGGAGGCCGAGGCAGGTGGATAACCTGAGGTCAGGTGTTCGAGACCAGCCTGGCCAATATGGCAAAACCCTGTCTCTACTCAAATACAAAAAATATTAGCTGGGTGTGGTGGCAAGCGCCTGTAATCTTACCTACTTGGGAGGTGGAGGCAGGAGAATCACTTGAACCCGGGAGGCAGATGTTGCCGTGAGCCGAGATCGAGCCATTGCACTCCAGCCTGGGCGACAGAGCAAGACTCTGTCTCAAAACAAACAAAACAAAGCAAAAAAACCCTAAGGGATTTGAGTGCCTATGCTGACAATAATGTATGTACAAGAATTTTCAAAGAGGTTTTTCCAAACCTGAAACACCACAAATTCCCATGGACAGAACATTGGAGAAATAAATTGCTGGGCTATTCATATAAGAGTACTATGCAGGCCAGGCATGGTGGCTCATGCCTGTAGTCCCAGCCCTTTGGGAGGCTGAAGCAGGCGGATCCTGAGGTCAGGAGATTGAGACCATCCTAGCCAACATGGTGAAACCCCGTCTCCACTAAAAATACAAAAATTAGCCTGGTGTGGTGGCACACACCTGTAGTCCCAGCTACTCAGGAGGCTGAGGCAGGAGAATCACTTGAATCTGGGAGGTGGAGATTGCAGTGAGCCGAGATCATGCCACTGTACTCCAGTGTGGTGGCAGAGCGAGACTCCATCTAAAAAAAAAAAAAAAAGTACTAGGCGATGGTGAAAAGATTACAGGCTGTGATTCCATTAACATAAAGTTCAGCTGGGCGCGGTAGCTCACGCCTGTATTCCTAGCACTTTGGGAGGCTGAGGTGGGTGGATTACCTGAGGTCAGGAGTTCAAGACCAGCCTGGCCATCATGGTGAAACCCTATTTTTTAAAAAAAAAAAAAAAAAGCGAAAGCAAAAGCAAAGTTCAAAAAGAGGCAAAGCTGATCTATGATGAGTCAAATCATGGTTCTGTCTGGTGGGGATATGGATTGGGAGGGTGCATGAGGGAACGTTTTGCAGTGCTGGAAATATTCCCTATGTGATCTGGGGTGGTGGCTATAGAAATGCCTATATATGTAAATGATTGTCAAGATTTCTATTTGAGATGAGTGTACTTTATTTACTCTGATGAATGTATGTTGCACTTCTATTTTTAAAACATGAAGAGAAATGCAGATTCTCATGTCCAAGAGAAGTAATAACAATAATAATTTGTCGAGCACCCAATGTACACCCAGTTGCTTTATAGAGATTATTTGCTTTAATCCACCTAAACCACCTGTCAAACAAAAGATATTATTTTCTTGTTACAGAGGAGGAAACAGTGGCTTAGAGAGGGAAAATAGCTTGTCTGAGTATCACAGCTGGTAAGTGTAGGAGGCAGGACTTGAACACCGTATTCTGCACTGTTGCCACTGGGCTTGGGATCTGGAGCGTGAATCTTGGTGCAGCATCAAAGCTGTCCGAGGTGCCTGCTACTCCCCCAGGGCATCAGCTGTTGTCGACACCATTCTTTAAAGAGAACTTTATTGTGTGAGCCCCAAGTTCCCCTACCTTCTTCCAAACAAAAACATGGACTGGGAAACCCAGCCCCTTTATGAACCCTTTCCATGAATTTGTTCCAATCAGGAAAAGAGCCCACAGCTTCCTCCCCACCCTGTTCGTCCTAACCGTTCTGTGTTGTGAATTCTCTGAGAATAAAAGGGGGTGGGCTAGAGCTGTCAATATTGTGAGCCAGGCTTGAGCTCCAGCTCTGATCCTTTTAAACAGTGAAACTCTTGGGTAATTATTTAACTTCTCAAAGCCTTTGTTTCCTGGTCTGTGAAAAGTGACAGTGGTATTTCCTTTCTAGTCTCACGGTGAGAGTTAAGTGTGGTCATATATAAGAAGTGCCCAGCTCAGCGACAGGTTCATAGCAAGTGTGCAATAAAGGGTAGCGTAGAAGCGTCAAAGCTGGCTGGGTGCAGCCAGCCTGTAATCCCAGCACTTTGGGAGGCTGAG
>NW_022444379.1:0-3248 GCF_009761245.1 Sapajus apella
TGCTCCTGGATTTTGCTCTCCAGCTTCCAGTTCTCGGTTTCCAGGCTCCTCACTCTGTCCAGGTGGGAGGCTAAGTGGTTGTTCAGGCTTTGCATAGTCTCCTTCTCGTTCAGCATGCCTCACATTCCTGCCAGACCCCTGGCCATCCCCGCAGCCAGGTCCCCGACCCCCATGCCGCCCCAGAAGCTGGTGGAGCGGGACACAGATATGCGGGAACCAGAGCCTCCGGCGCTTGCATAGACACTGGCCACACTGCTGACCAGCTGGGCACCATAGCTGGGCACTTGGATGGAACCCGGGGACCAGTAGTTGGTGGAGAAGGTGGATCACTCTGGAGTGGTGAAGCTCAGTCTGCCCGGAGAGGAGAGAGAGAGGACGGGACTCAGGCTTTGCCTACCAAGATAATTGACTCTTACAGAGTCAACTGGTGTCAAGCACTATGCCTTCCCCATTTTTTCAAGAAAGTTACAATCCAGATGTGATGTCAGGTCACATACCAGTAAAGAGAACAAAATGCAAAATAGTGCCAGCTATGTACCAGTAAATTATAAATTGCAGCAGCACATAAGTCTACCTCATCTCCTTTGAGAACTCTTCTTCTCGTTTTCTTTGAGAACCCACTTGTGTCTGGCTAGACTAAAAGCCCCAAAGTAGACTAATAAAATGACATGTTGAAAGAGTTTGCACCAAGTGCACTGTCACTAACAACAATCAACCATACATAATGTGTAAGCCACCCTCCAATTTAAAAAGGCAAACCTGTTTTTGTGGATGGCACATTCAATTGAAAATCTAAAAATAGTCCAGGTTTGGTGGCTCACACCTGTAATTCCAGCACTTTGGGAAGCCGAGGCAGAAGGAACTTAAGAGTTTGAGACCAGCCTGGCCAATATGGTGAGACCTCATCTCTACAAAAAAGTGTAAAAAACAAAAACAAACAAACAAAAAACTACCAGCCTGGGCAACATGGTGAAACTCTGTCTCTACAAAAAATAGAAACATTACGCAGGGGTGGTGGCTTGCACCTGTAGTCCCAGCTACCTGGGAGATTGAGGCATGGGAATTGCTTGACCTCGTGGTGCAGAGGTAGCAGTGAGCCAAGACGGCTTCACTGTACTCCAGCCTGGGCTACAGAGTAAGATCCTGTCTCAAAAAAAAAAAAAAAAAAAAAAAGGCTGGGTGCAGTGGCTCATGCCTTTAATCCCAGCACTTTGGGAGGCTGAGGTGAGAAGATCATCTGAGGTCTGGAGTTTGAGACCAGCCTGACCAACATGGTGAAACCCTGTCTCTACTAAAAATACAAAATTAGCCGGGCCTGGTGGCACATGCCTATAATCCCACCTACTCGGGAGGCGGAGGCAGGAGAATTGCTCGAACCCAGGAGGTGGAGGTTGCAGTGAGCCGAGATTGCGCCATTGCACTCCAGCCTGGGCAACAAGAGAAAAACTTCATCTCAAAAACAAACAAAACAACAAAAAGAAAAATATTAGACAAGCGTGGTGTGACATGCCTGTACTACCAGTCCCTCTCTGTAGCCCCCCTTAGGAGGCGAGGTGGGAGGATCACAGGAGTCGGGAAGGTGGAGGTTGCAGCGAGCTGAGATCCGGTCACTGTACTTCATCCTGAGAGAGAGAATGAGACCCTGTCTCAAAAAAAAAAAAAAATATATATATATATATATATATATATAAACCTATTTTAATAGTATCCATTTCAAGATGAAACTGGGGTAAAACAAAAAGAAAAAAGAAAAAAAAATAGTATCCCTGCTACACCCACTCACCCACCTCCACAATGGCCTCCTTCAATTCTCGAGTTCTCTCCCACCCCCTCTGGAGTAAACGCCTCCCCCCAGCAAAGTTGCTAACTCCTTCCCCCACACAGAACACTAGCTCATTTTCTCCACCACTTCCGCCTATTTCCTAATGGATTCAAGTGCTTTCATATTGAATTTCTGCTGACCTTGAATTAAACTAAACCATATACTATTTTGGGTCACAGATAAATCAGGGGGAAAGTAGAGCTCACAGTCTGTGATGATTCTCTGGCTGCCTAATCACATATACAATGTCAATGGGAATAGCACTCTAGAGATAAAGCTGCTTTAGTTCACCTGCACCCTGTGCCTTCCACCGTGACCCAGGCAGGAGATATTTTACTGAATTGGTATGGCTTCCTATTCTGGATAAGAATAACAAATTAGGCTCTTTTCCGGTTAGCGCGGCAGAAGTCATGAGCAGCAAAGTCTCTCGGGACACCCTGCACGAGGCGGTGCGGGAAGTCCTGCACGGGAACCAGCTCAAGCGCCGCAATTTCCTGGAGACCGTGGAGTTGCAGATCAGTTTAAATAACTATGACCCCCAGAAGGGCAAGCGCTTCGCGGGCACCGTCAGGCTTAAGTCCACTCATCGCCCCAAGTTCTCCGTGTGTGTCCTGGGAGACCAGTAGCACTGTGACGAGGCCAAGGCCATGGATATCCCCCACATGGACATCGAGGCACTGAAAAAACTCAACAAGAATAAAAAACTGGTCAATAAGCTGGCCAAGAAGTATGATGCATTTTTGGCTCAGAGTCTCTGATCAAGCAGATTCCACGAATCCTCGGCCCAGGCCTAAATAAGGCGGGAAAGTTACCCTCCCTGCTCACACACAATGAAAACATGGTGGCCAAAGTGGATGAGGTGAAGTCCACGATCAAGTTTCAAATGAAGAAGGTTGTATGTCTGGCTGTGGCTATTGGTCACGTGAAGATGACAGACGATGAGCTTGTGTATATTCACCTGGCTGTCCATTTCTTGGTGTCATTGCTCAAGAAAAACTGGCAGAATGACCGGGCCTTATGTATCAAGAGCACCATGGGCAAGCCCCAGTGCCTATATTAAGGCACATTTGAATAAATTCTATTACCAGTCAAAAAAAAAAAAAAAAAGAGAGAATAACAAGTTAGGAAGCCCTCTATGATTAAATCATCCCAGGGCTCCATACAGTGAGCCTTATTATTTTTTTTTTTTGAGACGGAGTTTTGTTCTTGTTGCCCAGGCTAGCATGCAATGGCACAATCTTGGCTCACTGCAACCTCAGCCTCCTAGGTTCAAGCGATTCTCCTGCGTCAGCCTCTCGAGTAGCTGGGATTACAGGTGCCTGCCACCATGCGCAGCTAATTTTTGTATTTTTAGTAGAGATGGGGTTTCTCCATGTTGACCAGGCTGGTTCTGAACTCCTGACCTCAGGTGATCTGCCCGTCTTGG
>NW_022444380.1:0-3247 GCF_009761245.1 Sapajus apella
GCCTCCTGAGTAGCTGGGATTACAGGCACGTGCCACCATGCCCAGCTAATTTTTTTGTATTTTTAGTAGAGACGGGGTTTCACCGTGTTGACCAGGATGGTCTCGATCTCTTGACCTCGTGATCCACCCGCCTCGGCCTCCCAAAGTGCTGGGATTACAGGCTTGAGCCACCGCACCCGGCCCCTTGACTAGCTCTTCTTATGAAATGTCTTCAGAAGGAATCCGGTAACATGCTTAGAAAATAAGGATTACTAGATTTGGTGGAGCATGGGTAGATTTTAAAAGTTAAATTAAATTTTTTATTGTGGCTGGGCACAGTGGCTCATGTCTGTAATCCCAGCGCTTTGGGAGGCCAAGATGGGCTGATCATTTGAGGTCGGGAGTTCAAGACCAGCCTGGCCAACATGGTGAAACCCCATCTCTACTAAAAATACAAAAATTAGTCAGGCATGGTGGCTGCCACCTGTAATCCTAGAACTCAGGAGGTTAAGGCAGGAGAATTGCTTGGACCCAGGAGGCAGAGGTTGCAGTGAGCTGAGAACGCACCACTGCACTCCAGCCTGGGTGACAGAGCAAGACCCCATCTCAAAAAAAAAAAAAATCGATTGTAAATAATCTGTATTCAAAACAAAAATAAATGCAGATAATACAGAAGACTATAAAATACAAAGTGAAAAATATTACTAACTAGTTTCCATCACTAGTGGCAATCCTGTTGATAACATCTGGTTTTAGTTCTAGGGAGCAGCATTAATTTTATAAAACATAGCTTTATTTTCTGAAATTTTCACATCTTTCCCTGCTTTTACAACCCATGGTGTCTTCTTTCTTGTATTCTTTTTTTCATTTTCTTGAGACAGTTTTTTGAAAGGATGCATGAACAGTAAGCATTCTGATCCTAACATACCTAAACATGTCTACATTGTGCCCTCACACTTACCCATTAGGTGGCTGGGGATATTCAGGTTGAAAATCATTTTCTACCAAAACGTTGAAGGCAGTATTCAGCTGTCTTCCAGCATACAGGATTGCTGATGAGATGTCCATCAGTCCAATTCTAATTCCAATGTAAGTAATCTGTTTTTCCTAATTCTTTTAAGATACTCTCTTTATACTTAGGGTTCTGAAATTTCACCAGGATGTATTTAAGCATGGGTATCCGGGTTTTTGTTTTCTGTCTAATTCTATAGGGCTTCCATCTCAAGACACTTGCCTTTCTCCAACTAAGAAAAATTGTGTTCTGGAGCTTGAATTACTTGGGTCTATCCTCCATGCCTCAACTTTTCTCTCATATTTTCCACCATTTATTTTCTTTCTCTGCATTCTAGTAAATTTCACTTTCCAGAACATCAATTTGTTCTTCAGCAAATCCATTACTCTTTTTTTACTTCCATGTATACTTTTGTTTGATATTTACTGTTGTTCTTTTTCACAGTAGCCTGTTTTTGTTTGTCTGTTTTCAGAGATGAGTCTCACTCTGTTGCCCCAGCTGGAGTGCAATGGCACAATCACAACTCACTGCAGCCTCAAGCTCTTGGGCTTAGGGGCTCCTCCTGCCTCAGTCCCCCAAACAGCTAAGATTACAGGCACATGCCACCACACCTGGCAGCCTCATTATTTTATCAGTGCAATCTCCTCTTGAATATCTTTAAGGATACTAATAATTTTTTCAACTTTTTCCTCTGCTCCCTAAATTATCTGTTTTCTCTGGGCTCAGTTGTTTAGATTAATCTTAGACTTTCAGTTTAATGCTATGTTTTTTTCTCAAATCTTATAAATCATAATCTACAAATGAAGAGTTTCGAGGATTAATGGAGATAGTTGGTGTTGGTTTCCTTTTAGCCGTGTATGTTTCCTCAACAAAAGTTCTTGAATAGCTGCTTTAAAATCCTCACATGCTAACTGCAATATCTTAGTCATTTCAGAACCAGTCTTCATTGTCTTTTCTCATATGGGTTCTGTTTTTCCTGTTTCCTTTCATGTAGACCAATTTGGGATTATGTCTTAGACACTGTAAATAATATGTTGTAGAGACTCTGGATGCTATTCTATTATGTTCTTCTGAAAACTTTTTTTTTTTAAGCCGGCAGTAAAATTGGTTGAAAAAGCAATAAACTGTAATGGGCAGCAACTCAAATCTCAGTCCAATTGTTTTAGTCTTCACTTAGGCTGCTTGGAATCTTCATCGTGTATGGTTAGTTCAAAGTGTGGAGATCAGCCACAGCATTTAGGCAGATTTTATATACAGAGTTTGGGGTTCCCCTTCTTTGGCTTTCAATTTTGGGGAATTTCCTTCTTACTTTTCAGAGGCAATGGATGCCCCCAAACTCTGTCCTCTGGTATCTCAAGCCAGTAAGACAGTGGATTTTTTTTTTCTTTTCTAAATTTTTTTTTTTTTAAAGATGGGGTTTCACCATGATGACCAGGCTGGTTTTGAACTCCTGACCTCAGGTGATTCACCCACGTCAGCCTCCCAAAGTGCTAGGATTACAGGCGTGAGCCACGACACCCAGCCGATAATGGATTTTTTTTCAACTGGGTTTTTAGTCATCTGCCCCCATCCTCTACCCCTGTATGACACAGATGAGCCTGGCCTCCGGCCAAAAGCACCATTCCCTTTTTTCAAATGTTGACTCCCTGCCAGTACCTTCTTTCAATTGCTTTCAACTATTTTCTTTTTTCTTTTTTCTTTTTTTTTTTGAGACGGAGTTTCTCTCTTGTTACCCAGGCTGGAGTGCAATGGCATGATCTTGGCTCACCGCAACCTCTGCCTCCTGGGTTCAGGCAATTCTCCTGCCTCAGCCTCCTGAGTAGCTGGGATTACAGGCATGCGCCACCATGCCCAGCTAATTTTTTGTATTTTTAGTAGAGACAGGGTTTCACCATGTTGACCAGGATGGTCTCAATCTCTTGACCTTGTGATCCACCCACCTTGGCCTCCCAAAGTGCTGGGATTACAGGCGTGAGCCACCGTGCCCGGCCTTAACTATTTTCAACTAGCTGCATTCTATATTTTGCCCAAAGTATACAGTTATCTGTGGAAATGTTAGTCTAAAGAAGGTATAAGACCATTGTCTGAAGTGGATGCTCTCACTTGAATGTAAAGAGCTGGTCTGAGGTTCTGTATAAGGGTGGGAGTTATAGCAGTAGGTGCCCTGCAGTGTCTGTGAGCAGGGAAGTGGTATGGCAGCTGGGAACATATCAAAAAATAAAAGCAATTTACTCATGGCTGAGGTGAGTGTTTCTG
>NW_022444381.1:0-3247 GCF_009761245.1 Sapajus apella
AAAAAAAAAAAAAGAAAAATAAGTCATACCCCAAAAAAGTAAATTCAATAATAGAAGTGACTAAATTCCTCAGATGCAAAGAAACCAGGACAATAATATTGGTAGAATGAAAAAACAAAGTGCTATGACACCTCCAAAGGAGCACAGTAATTCTGTAACAGTGGATTTGAACCAATAAGAAATCTTCAAAATGTCAGATAAAGAATTCAGAATACTGAGTTTAAAGAAGTTCTATAAGATACACGAGAAATCTGAACACCAATGCAAAGACATCAGAAAATCAATTCAAGATATGAGCTAGAAGTTCACCAAAGAGGTAGAGATCTTAAACAAATAATCAAACAATTTCTGGTAACGAAAATTTCATTGAAAGAATTATGAAGAACAATTGAAAGCCTTAACAATAGACTAGAATAAGCAGAGAAGAGAATCTCAAAATTTGAAGACAGGTCTTTTGATTTAATTCAATCAGATAAAAATAAAGAAAGGACAATAAAGAACAAACAAAGCCTTTGAGAAGCGAGGGACTACATAAAGCAACCAAACATATGAATTATAATTACTTATAAGAATTAAAAGTTAGAAGAAAAACCAAGAGTTCAAAAACCCTATTTAAGGAAATAATTGACAAAAAGCTTGTCTGATTTGGCAAGAGATTTACAAATCCAGACACAAGAAGACCAAGATACTACAGGAAAATACATTGCAAAAAGGATCTCACCATGACATGATCATCAGATTGTCTAAAGTCAACATGGAAGAAAAATCCTAAAATCAGCGAAAGAAAAGTGTCACATCATCTATAATAAAGAAAGCCCCATCAGACTAACAGTGGACCTCTAAAATGATGGTGGTGGGGAATCCAAGGGTAGATCTGAGGGGAATCACTATGTATCAAGAATAAAAAGCAGTTCAGATTAGGGTAGGTTTGAAAATTTGTGTCCAAGCAGAATGCAGTTTTTATCTGTATTGCTCCAGAGTGAGCTGAAAGGCATTGTGAAAACTGAAGGAACCATTACTTTTACTGACAGTATCCACAATGATGAGTCTTTATGGCTGAGATAGAATAATAAGACAATAAAACATATGCCCTAATGTGAATTATTATACTAAAGTTTGGTGTGTCTTTTTTAAAATCAATGGCAAGGAGAAAGCCCTCATCAGAAGAGAGCCATCTGATTTCCATGGGCTCCAATGCAGAAGAAAATATTAACTGATCCTAATCAAAGAAGTATTCCTATATATACAGATATGCCCATACATACATGCAATAACTCTAGAAGGATATACAGTATAATAATCTGGTATTTACACTTTGGTTCCTTTTGAATTTTGTACTATATGCACTTATTACTTCTTCAAAAATAGAATACAATGAGAGTTTTTCTAAAACTTTAATTCAAATGCCCATAATTGTAAATACACATATCTAGAAACAATAATTTTACTTGTAGGGATATGTTTTATAGATAAAACCTCACCTTTTGAAAATGATGTATATAAGGTTATTTAATACAGAATTAATAACAAAACAGTGGAAACAACTTTTACAAGGAACTTGTGAAGGAATAATATTCACCTATTCAATGAGACTGTATAAAGGCTTTTAGTAGATGAAGAGACTTATTATATATTGATGCGAAACAATCATTACAATATTTTGTCAAATGAATGAAAGCAAGATGAAAAATGTGCAGAGTATGCCACATTTGTGTACAAAAACAAGAAAAAATCTCGTGTGTGTGTCTCTGTGTGTGTGAATATGTGCATCGATTTCCACATATATGCACAGAATAAAAGAATCAGAAAGATAGGCTATCAGAAAGAATAAAAGTAATTGATAACGTTGTTTGCCTTTGAGAAGAGAAACTGGCTGGCAAGAAGTTGAAGTTGAACTTTTCATTATTTACCCCATTTAACTTTTGGATTTGAACCATATGAGTGTACTACCTACTAAAAATTAGGCTGGGCATGGTGGCTCACGCCTGTAATCCTAGCACTTTGGGAGACTGAGGCATGTGGATCACTTGAGGTCAGGAGTTCAAGACCAGCCTGGCCAACATGGTGAAATCCTATCTCTACTAAAAATACAAAAAAATTAGCCAGGCACGGTGGTATGTGTTTGCCTGTAATTCCAGCTACTCAGGAGGTTGAGGCAGGAAAAGCACTTGAGCCTGGGAGACGGAGGTTGCAACAATCTCAGTGAGCTGAGATCGCAACACTGTGCTCCAGCCTGGGTGACAGAGCAAGACTCCATCTCACAAAATAAATAAATTTTTAAAAGTATTAAAATATGTAATGGATAAGATGAACTCTACATCAGACACAGGAAAATAAATAATTAGAGAATTGGAATGTAAAATATAATAACTCATTCAGAATGCACTACAGACTGTAGAAAAATGAAAACAATGCAAGAGAAGGTACATGCAGGGGAATGACAGGCTGACAGCTCACGTCTTATCATAATAATATATATTTGAAGATAAGGAATATTCACTTTGGAATAGTGAAGGAAAACGCTGTTAACCTAGAATTTTGCCATCAGTGAAATTATTATTCAAGAAAGAGAGTTAAATAAAATCATCTATAGACATATACATACTAAAAGACTTTACTACACCTTATAAGACTATAAGATTATTAAATTTTTTTTCAGAAACAGAAATGTGCAGAAGATGTGGAATACAAGAAGAAAACTTCTCTCTCACCTCCATAATGGCTGAGTTGTTATAGTGAGCAGAGATTGACGAAAGTTATTGGAAATCTTTTTTTTTTCATTTTTTATTTTATTGCATTTTAGGTTTTGAGGTACATGTGAAGAACATGCAAGATTGTTGCATAGGTACACACGTGGCAGTGTGATTTGCTGCCTTCCTCCCCATCACCTACATCTGGCATCTCTCCCCTTGCTATCTCTCCCCAACTCTCCACCCCCCACCGTCCCTCCCCTATTTCCCCCCAACTGACCCCAGTGTGTAGTGCTCCCCTCCCTGTGTCCATGTGTTCTCATTGTTCAACACCCGCCTATGAGTGAGAACATGCAGTGTTTGATCTTCTGCTCTTCTGTCAGTTTGCTGAAAATGGTGGTTTCCAGGTTCATCCATGTCCCTAGAAAGGACACAATCTCATCGTTTTTGATGGCTGCGTAATAATACACCGTGTATATGTGCCACATTTTCCCTGTCCAGTCTATCATCGATGGGCATTTGAGTTGGTTCCAGGTCTTTGCTATTGTAAACAGTGC
>NW_022444382.1:0-3247 GCF_009761245.1 Sapajus apella
ATAATCACCACACCTTGCCACAGGATTGCCTTAAATACGCATCAGAGGATGCATAAAACACACACACCAGATAAGCGGTGCTCGCATGGCCTTCCCTCCCCCCTGCCTGTAGTTCTTCCATCATTAATGTCAGTAGGGAGCCACTGCAGATCCTGGAGCAGGGGCTGTGCCTGCTGCACACTGCACATGTATTTCCTTCTCCCCTGCCCTGTAGAAAAGTACCCTTAACTTTTCACCCTCCCAGGACAGGGCGACAGCACCCCCTGCCTGCATGACCAGGATCTGGGAGACTGACCACCCTCTGAGGATAGTTGTTCCCTTCGGAAGCCAGGGGTACGTCCCCATTAACCACAGGAAGGGCGTTCTCTGCTATAGGCAGGGAGGGGACTGTTTATAGACTGAGAGTCCATGCTGGTTTATATCATCAATAAAATGCTGCAATTATACAAAGCTATAATAATAAAGAAGCTCTTCACCTTATTGTGTTAGAAAATTTTTCCAATGAGATAAAATGTGATAAAATCACACACTGTCTGCCAGTCATGTGACAAACATTACAGTAGATAAGAGACAGTCTGCCTTCAGGGAAATGGACACTATTTTATTTTATTTCTATTTTTTAAAATCAATTTTAATTACACAGAGATGCATGAGCACATTCCTAGTCCACCATCTTGGGAACTAAGACGAACAATTTTCAGTTGCAAACCCATGTAAGAACATTTTCCCTCTAAAGCTAACGCATAACTCCTGCAACCTAACCACACCCCACGAAACCCTGTAAACTGTGGCCTCTGTGGCGAATCTCTGCCACCCTGTGCGGTGTTCTTACAGACACAAGGATGCATGCACAGAAGCATAGGGAGCATCTGAAAACACAACCAAGAGCTATCTGCTGACGTTTTGGTGGGGACAGCCGCCACTTAGCCATCTGACAAGACCTCACTGGCGATGCTCTGGCTGTGATGTGGGGCCGTCGCTTTGCCAGAAGTTACCACTGGGGAAACTGGTAAAAATTGAGAAGGCCCCGTATTACTTCTTACAACAGCACGTGAATCTACAGTTTTCACAAAACCAGAGTTTGAATTGAATATATGTCATCTTTCCCTGTTTACACACGTGTTTGACTTCTCTGAAATGTACGCTCGGCTCATTGGGCCTGTGTGTCAGGCGCAATCAAAACCCTGCATTCCCCTGGCCAGTTACAGGAACATAGATGGATGTATGACCCAAACCAGACCTTTGGGAGACAAGAAAACTAAATTTTGGACACTTGTTTTAAAGGACTGGAGAAATCAAGCACCTCCTCTTCCAGTGGGGTTCCTGGGAGGCTGAGAGGCAAGCCTCACGACCTCTGGACGATATCCTGACACCACAGTGAGGGATTCTGGCTGAGGACGCAGCCAATGCACAGGAAAGCGCAGTAAGAGGCAACAAGAAAGAATCCTGGAGATCTCCTGGATCCAGCCATGCCTGAAGATAACTACCCTGGGTGGTTATTTGCATCAATAAGCGAGTAGGTGTTTAAGCCAGTTTTAGAGATTTCTGCTATGTTGAACTGAAAATAAATTCTCACTACACTGTTGCAGCTCCATCACCAACATGAAGAAAAGTAGAGCCAAGAGGGGGAAAGAAACAGCCTTCAGAGACCTAAGTTGATCTCCTAGATCCAGCCAGGCCTGAAGCTGACATAGCTATAGACTGTTACATGTCGAAAAACTTTCCTTCTTACTCAAGCCAGTTTGAGTTGGGCTTTCTGTCACCTACAATGGAAAAAGTTCTGATTATGCTGCTGTATCACAGTGGTTAACACATAGCTAGCATCAGTGAGTACTTGGTGAATAACTGGTAAATAAAGAATGAAAGCAAACGTGTGACCACCCCAGGATGCACTCTTTCTAAGCACCTACAAGGGGACAGACAAGGGCTCTGGACGGTCCCAGCAGACACTATCTTCAGGTGGGAGGCTCAGGACTGGTGACCTCCAGAGATGACATGGGAGCAGGGACTTCACAGAGGGGATGTTTCCACAGTGGGGACTCCAGACAAGCAGGCAGCAGGAGCAAAGGTGCTGGGGCTGGCGTGGAGGACAGCAGGGAGTCTTCGTACCAGGGCAGGGCGTGTGTGAGGATGAAAGGAGGATGAAACGGGCTGGGGTAGAGGCCTGAGTGTCCTGGTGAGGGGCGCATCTGCACCAGGGTCCAAGGAAAGAGGGCTCACTGCAGGCGCTTCAGCCAGGGACAGTGCAGAGATCTGCATGGAAAGCTGCGAAGGCAAAAGAAGACTTGTGAGGTGAAGATCAGTCAGCACAGCAACCTGTCACTGACCCTGGGGTAGACCACGACAGGAGTAGGGTCCCCAGCTCAGAGGCCACAGAGGGGACTGGAGCCATAGGGGAGACATGGGCACTACAGCTGGGGCCCAGGCAGACAGGGGTGCCCTGGGTCCTCCTGCCCTCCCCTCCACCACAGCCCCATTGCTAATCCAGGCAGACACCAGCCCAGTCAGAGCCTGGAACATGCGGCCCACGGGGGTGAGCCCAGAGACTCATGGGAAGGCGGATGAAGGGGCCTGAGGACAAGCAGGCCCAGGGCAGCCACGATGTCCCTCCAGACCAACCCTGAGGCCCAGAGACTTCCAGAAGCCCCTCGTGGTGCTGCTCTGAAAACACCACTCTTCAGGAATGAGACAGTCGGCCCTTAGAGGAGCATCATTCCTCATCAGAGCAACAGGAAATGTAGTTAAATAATCAAAACTCAATCTCTTTGAGTCTAGACATAAATAATAAGATTTCACAGAAATGAGATTTCACAGAATTCTAATTTCAAGCGCAATATATTGCACAATTACTATCCCTCTAATGCGATTTTGTTCCTTTGAAATGGATTCATGGATAGATTTGGCCTGGGTATAAATCTGTGTTTACAGCTGGATCACGGGCAGAGGCTGATGTCCCCTGTCTCTATGCCCAGTCCCCTGCTGCTGCACAAATGGCATGTATCCCATTGTGCCAACCTGGGTCACAGCAGGTAGCCCGCGATGGAGGGCAAAAGTGCCAGTGCCAGAATGCACGAGGCCCTGGTCCTGCACTGGGCTCTAGCAGCCCCAGCTGAAATGCCACTAGCATTTGATCCTCATCCACCTGCAGCCCTCAGCAGCTGGGCCGAGCCACCCTCCTGGGCAGAGGCTGGAATGCCTGCATTTCATCTGGCCTGGAGCCGTGACACTCCTCACAGGACCTATTCTC
>NW_022444383.1:0-126 GCF_009761245.1 Sapajus apella
GGTGCTCACACCTGTAATCCCAGCACTTTGGGAGGCTGAGGCGGGTGGATCACCTAAGGTTAGGAGTTTGAAACTACCCTGGCCAACATGGTGAAACCTTGTCTGTACTAAAAATACAAAAAAAAA
>NW_022444383.1:226-1374 GCF_009761245.1 Sapajus apella
AAAAAAAAAAAAAAAAAAAAAAAAAAAAAAAAACTAGCCAGTTTGGGCTGATGGTTAAAGGGGTTATTGTTTGGCTTTCTGCACTATCACTAGAGAGAGCAATCTGATTTCCTACAAGTCTGACTTATAGCCTGCTGACCTCCTGGGCTGGTTATTCTGAGTAATGGTTTGGGTTCCTGGGCAGGTTGCTGCAGGTTGTGGGTCAGAGTTCTGTTTTATATAAGGTCTAGTCATTGTTTGTATATTTGGTCTCTCTATTTTTACAATGCCATTGTAAGATAGACATTATTTGACATATGAGGGTATTGACTTCAGTAAGTTAACTTTGAGTGTTCAGCTCACAGTAGACCTCTTCTGTGAAGCCTTCCCACCCCATTCCCTTCCTCCGAAGCAGAGATATATACACACACTTTCTCTGTGCTTACCTATACTGCATCATCATCACCATTATAACAGTAAATACTTAGATACCTACATGCCACACCAGTGTTCTAAATGCATCATGCATAATAACTAATTTCATCTTTCACAGTACTGTGAGGTAGAGAACATTATTTGATTATCAGCCCTTTGGTCAAGGTCACATGGAAGTGGTGGAGCTATGCTTCAAATCCAAGCAGTCTGACTTCACATCCAGTGCTTTTCTCTACGCCATCATAGCATTGGATTGTAATGACCTGTTTGCCTATTTCTTCCAGGAAACTGTGTATGCCTGTTGTCAGGGATAATGTCTTATTTGCTATTCGGTGCTCAGTCTTCAGCATCTCATGGATGCCCAGGAACACTTTTAGCCAGTGATTCAGTTTGCTTGGGTTTGATTTTCTTTTAGAAAATGGGAATTATGGCTGGGTATGGTGGCTCACACCTGTAATCTCAGCACTTTGGGAGACTGAGGTGGGTGGATCACGAGGTCAGGAGTTTGAGACCAGCCTGGCCAAGATGGTGAAATCCCCTGTCTACTAAAAATACAAAAATTAGCTGGGTGCAGTGGTGAGTGCCTGTAATCCCAGCTACTTGGGAGGCTGAGGCAGGAGAATCGCTTGAACCCAGGAGGTTGCAGTGAGCCGAGATCACACCATTGCACTCCAGCCTGGGTGACAGAGCAAGACTCCATCTCAAAAAAAAAAAAAAAAAAAAAAAAAAAAAAA
>NW_022444383.1:1474-3246 GCF_009761245.1 Sapajus apella
TTATGGTACCTTTGTTTCAAGGCTGGGATTAGGGTGACTGAGATCCTACATGCAGAATTTAAGAAGACACTCATATTCAGGAGCTAAGGCAAATGCTATAGGACCTGCTGTCTTTTTTTTTTTTTTTTTTTTTTTTGAGATGGATCTCACTCTGTCACCCAGGCTAGAGTTCAGTGGCGAGAGCTCTGCTCACTGCAACCTCTGCCTCCCAGATTAGAGCGATTCTCCTGCTTCAGCCTCTTGAGTAGCTGTGACTATAAGCATGTGCCACTACACCCAGCTAATTTTTTTGGATTTTTAGTAGAGGCAGGGTTTCACCATGTTGGCCAGGCTGGCCTCAAAGGATCCACCTGCCTCAGCCTCCCAAAGTGCTGGGATTACAGGTGTGAGCTGCCTCCTGGCCTGGACCTGCTATCGTTTGACAGGATTGTTAATAGGATGACCCACACAAGAGACATTTGGTTTGGCTGGTTTTTGTGCAGTGGTGTTTACAGCTAATTGATCACAACCACAGATTTCTCTGTTCATTTTCCATTCTTCTGCATCACTTGACCAACCTTAAGAAAAAAAAGAGACAGAGAAAGATCTTTGGTTTTTTTTCTCTCCTGATTTCTGTTGCCACTGATCTAATTTAGGGCCCCCATTATCTCTCACCTAGATTAACATAGTGGCTTTTCAATGGGTTTTCCCTAGCCTTTTGGTATCTTCACTTTCCAGTTCCAGTTCCTGCTTCACACTGCTGCTACAATTAGTCTCTAAAACCTTGACTGAGTGTAGCATGCCTCTGTGCAAAATCTTCAAGGACTTCTCATTGCCCATAGAGAAAGTCTAACCTCATTAACACAGCCTGCTTTTCTACCTGTACCTTCTGGTGCTTCCTCATAGTTTATCCTCCTTTATCCTTAGTGCCACGCTGTTTGATTACTGTAGTTTTTTGTTTGTTTGTTTGTTTGTTTTTTGAGACAGAGTTTTGCTCTAGTTGCCCAGGCTGGAGTGCAGTGGCATGATCTCAGCTCACTGCAATCTCTGCCTCCTGGGTTCAAGCGATTCTCCTGCCTCGGCCTCCCAAGTAGCTGGGATTATAAGCATGCACCACCATGCTCGGCTAATTTTTGTATTTTTAGTAGAGATGGGGTTTCACTGTGTTGGCCAGGCTGGTCTCAACCTCCTGACCTCAGACGATCTGCCTGCTTTGGCCTCCCAAACTGTTGGGATTAGAGGTGTAAACCACTGCAGCCAGCCTGATTACTGTAGTTTTATCGTAAGTTTCAAAATGAGGAAGTGTGAATCCTCCAACCTTTTCTTCTTTTTCTTTCTTTTCTTTTCTTTTTTTTTTTTTTTTTGAGACAGAGTTTCATTCTAACAAGAACAGCAACAGCCAGGCTGGAGTACAATGGCGTGATCTTGGCTCACCACAACCTCCACCTCCTGGGTTCAAGGGATTCCCCTGCCTCAGCCTCCCAAGTAGTTGGAGTTACAGGCATGTGCCACCATGCCGGGCTAATTTTGTATTTTTAGTAGAGACAGGGTTTCTCCATGTTGGTCAGGCTGGTCTGAAACTCCTGACCTCAGGTGATCCACCTTCCTTGGCCTCCCAAAGTGCTGGGATTACAGGTGTAAGCCACCGTGCCTGGCTTCTTTTTCAAGAATGTTTGGCTATTTGGAATCCCTTACCTTTCCATCTGAATTTGAAGATCAATTTGTCAGTTTCTGCTGCTGCTGCAAAAAAAAAGACACCTAAGATTTTGATAGGGATTGCATTGAATTTGTAT
>NW_022444384.1:0-3246 GCF_009761245.1 Sapajus apella
ATTCGGAAAATGGAAACTCCAGCTGCATATCACTTCATGGGTGTTGTTTTACTCAGTTAGCACACATATCTCACAGAGGGACCATTTTAGAAACAGAACAGAGAGCAAATCAGGCAGGAGTGCCCTGCTCGCAGGACACTCACAGCCAGTGGGATAGAGCTGATGATTTGAAAACCACAGGGCTGGGTGCAGTGGCTCACTTTTGGAATCTCAGCACTTTGGAAGGCTGAGGTGAGAGGATTGCTTGACATCAGAAGTTTAAGACCAGTCAGGGCAACATAAGGAGACTCCCATTTTGACAAAAAATTTAGGGTGGTGCGCACTTGTGGTCCCAGCTACACAGGTGGCTGAGGGGGGAGGATTAGTTGAGTCCAGAAGGTGGAACTACAGTGAACCTTGATTGCACCATGCACTCCAGCCTGGACCACCCTATCTCAACAACAGAAAAAAAGTGCCACCAGATAAGTAAGCACGTAGAGTATCAGGGGGCGATAAGGACTGTGGAGTGAAAGCAAGCAGGGAAGGAGGGCAGCATGGGGTGCTTTGCAGAAAAGTTCTCAATGAGCGGAAGACACATGGTGGGAGACCTGCAGGGAGGGTATAGACAAGTGGGGAAGATGCTCCATGCAGAAGGAGCAGGAAAGGTGCTAAGGTCAGATGCATCTGGCTCTCTCCAGGAAAAAAATAATAATAAAAGGGCCTTGACAAATGAAACACCTGGAGTCAGGTGAGGGCTGGCAGCTGTGGGACACAAAGTGGGGGATCCTAGGAGGACATTGGCCCATGCTGGGAGTGTGCTGGGAGCCAGTGGCATATCCTGAGCACAAGACTGACACCATCTGACTTAAATTCCAGGCTATGGCTTCACCCTCAGTCTGCTGGGTGAAGCCGGGGGGAGGCTGTAGTGACCCCAGCTGCAGTCCTCAGCAACACATGCATTGTGTCAAAGAAGTGCCATGGGCATGGGAAGGGATCACCTGGTGTGGTCAGGTGGAGGGACCTTCATGGCAGAAGTGGACTTGCACTGAGCCCTAAAGGACATCAGCATTAATTAGGTGAGAGGAGAGGATATGACTTTTGTATGGCAGGCAGGTGAAAAATAGTGCTTGGTTGTTTTCTGTTTGAGGTATCAGGGAGTCACTCAATTGTATATGTTCTGTGGGAAATTTGCAGTTCAAGGCTGGGGCTGGGAGGGATGTCTGGAATCCCATGAAGACTTATGGCATTTCCTGTAGAGATGCCCAGAGAGGTCTCTGACTCCTGCACCTCAGTCTCATGATCATCACTGAGGTCACCCCAGGAATTCAGCGGGTCCAGAAATCCAATGGTAATTTTCCTCTAGGGTTGGGGAATTGTACTTGCACTAACTAACTTACAAGTCAGAAACTTAATTACCACAGGAGAGCGTACATCCACTTGTAATGAGAGCTGCATCTCACAGGACACCAATGCTGCTCTTCAGCAAAAGCATCTCCCATTGTTCAGAGTTCAGACAAGAAGGCTGCTGGGTGAGCCGAGTCAGAGAAAAAGGAAGTAGAAGTTCCTAACCAAAAGATTTTACAAGATAAGGCAACTTACCCTTCTCAAAGTATTTTCCCCAGGAATAGGCTGATCTAAAGTTAAGTTTCCAGAACTGACATTCAAAGGCTCCTTCTCAAGTCTTGGTTCTACATTTACCAAACATGGGCTATGCAGCCAACTTCTCAGAGCCTCTGTTTCTCCTTCATAAGAAGATCCATTTTAACAAATCACTCTACCTTTATTGCAGGATCACAATGGGCCAAAATAAAAATGGATGTGAGTACTGTGGCTGCAGATACTGAATGTGATTTTCTGAGTGAGTGCTACCTGTCATTAGAGACCTGCCTCTTCTCAGCAGATTGGAGATAGACTGACAAACCCAAAGACTTTGCTTGTTTGTTTGTTTGAGATAGGGTCTCACTCTGTCTCCCAGGATGAAGTGCAGTGGCATGTTCAGCTCACTTCAGTCTTGGGCTTCTGGGCTCAAGGGATTCTCCTCACTCAGCCTCCTGAGTGGCTGGTACTACAGACACATGCCACCACACCTAGTTAATTTTTTATTTTTCATGGAGGCAAGGTTTTGAACTGCTTGCATCAAGTGACCTTCCTGTATCAGCCTCCCAAAGTGCTAGGATTACAGGTTTGAGCTACTTCACCCAGCCCAAAACCTTTGATTCTTAGTTTTCTAGGCTCCATGCAATTCACCATCTTTCCTTTATGCTATGATTGCACATTAAATTAATCAAGGCTCAATTTATTTTTATCAGCAATCAAGACTTGAGACAGAAACAGGGAAGGTGGTTGGCAGCCTCTGCGATGGTCCTCATCTGTGCCCGTTTCCTGGCATTCACAATCTTAAGTACTCTCCTTCCCTTGAGTGTGGCTGCATTTAGTCACTCACGTCTAAAAACGGAATACACAGAGCTGAAGGGATGTGACTTCTAATGTGAGGTTACAAAGTACCCTGCTCCTTTTAGGGTGATTTTGTCCAACTCTCTGGAGGATCACTTGCCCTGGCAGAAGTCAACGGTCATGTAGTGAGGTACCTTCGAGGAGGGAACGAGGTGCCAAAAGCCCCAGGAATGACCATGGAGTGGCATCTCCCCCTCCAAGCCCTGAGAGGGCTGCACCTGCTGAACAGCTGAGCGGGAACCTCAGGAGAGGCCTCAGGCTGGAGGCACATGGCTGAGCTGCATCAGATCCCTGGCCCACAGGAAACATAAGAAAACAAATGTGCGTTATTCTATTTTAAGCTCCTCAGTTCTGGAGCTATTTGTTACAAAGCAATAAGAAAGTCATACGAAATTAAGGGAAAACATATTGCAGTGCTGTGCTACTTGCAGAACAGCGATATTACCTGACAGGGTAGGCCCGGATGGATAAAGGGACAACCAAATCGAAAGGAGGCAAATGAGAAATAGAACACAAAGAGGCCCAAGGAGAACTGGGAACTCCCTGGAGAGCGAAGACAAGGCTCAGCCGGGTGAGAGTGCGACGCCAATGATAACAGACTCAGAGTCAGAATATGGCGATGTTTTCCACTTGTTGTTTGTAATTATCTGTTCTGTTATTTGCCCTGGATTCAGATATTCTACTGTCAAGGAACATTTGTCTTATTTAATATGCATGATGTTATTTCCTGACTTGGCTTTGTCCATGTAAAATCAGATCATGTCTCTGATGTCTCTCTATACTAAGGTGTTTAGGACAAATTGTTTGGCAGGA
>NW_022444385.1:0-3246 GCF_009761245.1 Sapajus apella
GGGTCAAATATCCAAACAATAGCATCACACTTTTATCTCTTGTGTTTCTCTCTCCCTGGATGCTGCGTTGGGGGAGATTTGGCCCCTAAGGCTCACAGCTTCCTCTGCTCCCCTCCATGGTAAATGCCTCTCAAGGTAATGGTGGAGGCTTGAGAGGTCCACAAAGTGGGACTTGTTCTTGTTTGAGTATTTTTAGTTTTACCAGCTCCTGAACATTTGTTCATTGGGTTTTTGCTTTAATTTTCCTTTGTAATGCCAGTCTATTAAAAAGTCTTTAAAAAGTGGGCTAACTTCACAAATCTTTTCTCCTTTCGCTCTATGAATTTTACAAATGAATAGTCATCTCTGTTGAAACTTTTAATCATCAAAGAAATACTAGTGATAAATTCCTTCAAGGAAAAACAAAACCATGTGTGGTAATTAATTAATAAACAACTATATCCCTCAAGCTCTAAAAGTCTTTTAAATATCTAAATCTTATCCTTCCCCTGACACAACCCACCCCACAAATAAAAATATTTTCTGAGTTTGCTACTCATCAGCTGTGAAGATTTAAAGATGGCATTCAGATATTTTCAAATGCAGTAACATTTCATAATTCAAATTAACTTAAAGACTTTATTGAAATTATGTAAGCTCATGAGAATTTTGCATATACTGTTCCATTTGCAATGAGACTGTCTCCATATTGCTATTTTCTAGTGATGCTTGTAACTATGCCTGATCCTTTTTAACTTCTGGTTCAATGTCTTACTCTCTGATATTAATTCTGTCATAATTCTTGGTGATTTCATCACCCACATAGATTATTTTTTCAACTACCTTGGCTTCTCATTACTTTGAAGTCTTCTCCCATGATTATTTCATCTTCTACTCAACACTAGCCCTCAATTTTCATGGTCATACCTCAGTCTTTAAGAAAACAGGAAATTCCTCAAAATGTAATACATAAGCATCAGACTCAGGCTGCTACCTCAAATATTTCATGTTTAACCTTTCCAGAATCCCAAATTATACAACTCTTTTACCCATCAGCACCTACAATGTATATGTTTTATTTCATCATCTCTGTCACTCAGTTTCATCATGCCCTCACATCCTTATTTACCTCCCTTAAACGATTCCATGGCTATTCATTAAAATATGTAATTTTTATTCATATTCAAACTCCCCATATCTTTTTCACATCATCTCACCCAGGGGGTAAAAATGTTCTGGTTAAATGCAGGTCTTTGATCACTCTTTTCCTGCAGAAGCTGAGCTTGAAGGTTGCTGGAGGAAAATAAGAAACATAGGAGCTGGTCCTATTTGACATTCATAATTTCAGTTTATAAGCTCTCCCTTAGAGCTGCCTAACAAATCTCCTGCAGGGAGCTAGTGCATTCCTCTCAATGAGCATTTTATTCCTTTCCTCTTTCTTCAACCCTGAAACATAGTCTCAGGTGGTAACCCCACACTCAATAGTAATGTTGAGTTTTTAATTTTATTTATTTTATTTTATTTTACCAAGAAAAGGAGAAAATTCAGAATAAAATGTCCACATGCTACCATCAACTATGCTAGCCTACTTTCATCTGAATATCTATATTTCTCCTTCTCTTTCATAGGATGGAGTAATGTATCTCAACTCCTTAAACCAAATCTTTCACCTGAGCACAATGCAGTATAAATGGTGACTATCCGATCTCATTGCATAATACTCTGATCAAGTCTGCCCTCTGATAAAGATCTTCCAATAACTTCCCATCTCAATAAAAATGAAAGCAAAGTACTTCCAATATGCTTAAGGGGCACTGAGAAGGTCTGGCCCATGGCCAGCAGAAGTTCTCATTTGTCCACTGCATCAGGCATCTTGGTTTCTTCACCATTCTTCAGATTCATCAAACACATTCCAAATTCTGGCATTTGTATTTGCTGTTCTTTAGGGTATTTTATGGCTTCTTCCTTGGTACATTTTATATCTTTGCATAGATATCTTCTTCAAAGAAGCTTCATTCTGACTAACCATAAAACATGAACTCCAAACACACTGACTCATTCTTTCTTTGCTTTAATTTTCTTTCTTTCTTTTCTTTTCTTTTTTTGAGATGGAGTCTCGCTCTTATTGCCCAGGCTGGGGTGCAATGGCACAATCTCGGCTCATCGCAACCTCGGCCTCCCGGGTTCAAGTGATTCTCCTGCCTCAGCCTCCTGAGTAGCTGGGATTACAGGTACCCCCCACCACGCCTGGTTAATTTTTTGTATTTTTAGTAGAGACGGGGTTTCACTATGTTGGTAAGCCTAGTCTCGAACTCCTGACCTCAGGCGATCCACCCGCCTCTGCCTCCCAAAGTGCTGGGATTACAGGTGTGAGCTACCATGCCCGGCCTGCTTTAATTTTCTATGCATTATATCCAGTTTACTTTTTATTTGTTTATTGGTTTCCTACTCCTCTCTACCACCACTGTATGCAAAATACTAGAATGTAATCAGCATGAGGGCTGATGTTTGTTTCAAGCATTAACTTCTGTATTCTTAAAGTCTAGAAACCCGTACTGAGATTTTTAATGTGTTAAGTGACTGACTAAATGAATGAATAAATTGTCAGAGTACCTAAGCGTAGTTCCCAAAATATGTTACTATATTACTTATTTCAAATTACTTCAGGTGCTTAATTTTAATGCCTTTTTTAAAAATCCATCCTTAAATCTTAAACACTGAAGTTGAGACCAAATAATCTGTACTTTTCTGAGTTTTTGTATTTACAGTTCTAGAAAATTTGGAGACAAATATGTTTTGTGAAGGATTTGTCTACAGGATAAAATCCAAGTCTAATAGCCTAACCTAAACTGTGTTTTATGACCTAATCCTTGCTAACCTCTTTTGTCAGCCTCATCCCCAATGATTCCTCTTTACATACCATGTTCTCCAAGCATAATCCCAGCTAGTGGGGAGGAAGTAATCCCAGCTGTACAGATTACAGTAATCGCCTGTAATCCCAGCTACTCAGGAGGCTGAGGCAGGAGAATTGCTTGAACCTGGGAGGCAGAGGTTGCAGTGAACGGAGATCGCACCACTGCATGCCAGCCTCAGTGACAGAGCAAGACTCTGCCATGGAAAAAAAAAAAGTGAAGTTTCTACTTACGACTAAATTTGAAGGTTCTGATTCATTTTCAAGGACTGAGGTGTGGCAGCTCTCCATTTTCTCGCTATGGAAATCATAAGACCTCATATACTTCTCTCTGACCTTTATTAAGAAGATTTTAC
>NW_022444386.1:0-3245 GCF_009761245.1 Sapajus apella
ATTGGCAGATGAGGTGATCATTTACATAGGAAACACAAGCAAATCAACAGACAAACCGTTGGAAATAAACAGAGTTTACTTATGTCGTTAGATATACAAATATCAACAGTGTTTTTCTGTACCAGCAATAATCAATTAGAAAATATAAAGAAAGAAAATAAGATATTGTTTACAAAAGCAAAAAACCTACAGAAAAACTATCAAATATCCAGGATTTAACTTTAAAAAATATATATTAGACATTTTAGAGGGAAAATGAAAAGCTCTATTATAGGACATGAAAGAAGGCCTAGAAAGACAGGGTTGGCATGAACATTATGAAGACCTCAGTTCTAACAAAAGTAGTCCACAGGTCGGGCATGGTGACTTATGTCTGTAATCCCAGCATTTTGTGGGGCTGAGGCTGGTGGATCCCTGAGGTTAGAAGTTCAAGACCAGCCTGGCCAACATGATGAGGGCCCGTTTCTACTAAAAACACAAAAAATTAGCTTGGGGTGGTGGCTCCTGTCCATAAACCCAGCTACTCAGGAGGCTGAGGCAGGAGAATCGCTTGAACCCAGGAGGCAGAGGTTGCAGTGAGCCGAGATCGCAACACTGCACACCAGCCTGGGCGACAAGAGCAAAACTCCGTCTCAAAAAAAAAAAAAAGAAAAAGAAAAGAAAGAAAATGATGTACACGATGGGATACCACCTTACAACCACCAGAGTGATAAACATTACAAAACCAACCACCACCAAACAATGGAGGGATACAGGGAAACAGGAAGCTTTACGCAGCACTGCCCGTCGGGAAGTATAAGCTGGTGTGACCATCCCAAAGAACAATGAAGCAAAATTAGGTATGACCAGGACCCAACTCTGCGAATGCACCAGTATCCACAAGGAGACAACTGCCAGAATATTCATGACAGTGTGGCTTGTGGGGGTGTTAATATTAGAAAAAAATCTAGGTATCCACCACTGTGCTAGGGGAGCAAGTAAAACCGGGTCTATGCACACAGCACCATGCATCACTCAGAAGTGAAAGCGAGATGACTAGAGAGCATGGACAGGCTCAAAAATACAATGTTGAGAAAAAAGGTTTAAAGAAAAATCACAGCATATTACATCTAGGAATTCGAAACCACTATACAGAATTCAAAGTAACACATGCACAAATTCACACAAGGTGGACCGTAAAGCCACTTATTTAATATACCAAAGTGGGTGTCTGAAAAGGGGTGTGAAAGGGGTCTGGGAATAGGAACGAAGAGAGGAAGGAGCCTTGCATTGGCCCACAGGGTGCCAAGAACTGAGAAAGATCAACTCAATACTGTGCACCTGAGGTTCTTTTAAAAAAAAAAAAAAAAAAAAGAATGCCAGTTGCGAGGGAGAGGGTCCCACACCGGGTGCAGGAGACGGCACAAGTCCGGCGAAGAACCAAGGGGTCGTGACCGGAGCCGAGTGGCCGCGGAGCGGCGGGAGGGCGGATGCCCCTTCGAGAGCTCCTCTTTCTCTCAGAAGTCGCGAGTGCGAGACAGGAGCGCCAGGGCGGCGGAAGAGGCGCGGAGGGCAGGAGAGCCCCCGCCCCACGGTCCCGAACTCCTGCTCCCAAACCTCCTCCCTAGCCGCCCTGCTTACCTGGCGCCAGCTCCGGGCGCGGACCCGGGGACCGCCATGACCTGAGACCCGGCGGACTCTGTAACCCTGCGGCCCCGAGTTCAGCACTGGGCAGAGTCCGAGGATGGGAGGGGCGCCGGCGACCACAGAGACGGCGGTGGATAGAGAGGAAGGCGCAGGAGACGCGGCCTCTCCCGGAAGCGACCGCCGTCTCTTAAAAGTACCAGAGAGTGGAATCGGGTGCCCCGGCGGCTACAGCGCCCCCATCTGGATTTGGGAGGCTTCCCTTTTGACAATAGGTGGCTGGGGAGTGTAACTACTTTATGACAAGTTTTTAGATTCTGAATATAATAGATGTTTTGTATATTCTCCCAGATAAGCCAGCATGATCTTTAAAAAAGTATAAATTAGGCTTCCAACCGGGCTCACTTCTGTAATCCCAGTACTTTGGGAGGCTAAGGTGGCAGTATCACTTGAGCCCAGGAGTTCAAGACCAGCCTGGGCAACATAGCAAGACCCCGCCTTTACAAAAGATAAAAATTAGCCGGGCTTGTGGCGAGCGCCTGTGGTCCCGGCTACTCTGGTGGCTGAGGCAAGAGAATCACTTGAGCCCGGGAGGTCAAGGCTGCAATGAGCCGTGATTATGCCACTGCATTCTAGCCTGGGCCACAGAGGGAGACCCTGTCTCAAAAATAAATAAGTAGATTATAATGATCGATAGATAAGATAGATAGTTGAATGAATGAAATGCTTATCAGCTGACTTATTAGTACCCGAAGGGAGGTAGGAAATGCCTCAATAAAACAAACAGCACAATCTCACAGGGCCCTAAATTTGAATCTGGATGTATCTTCCCACTTTCCTTCAATCCTTACTAAGTTTCAGCTGTATGCCAAACACTCCACAACATACACGTATCACTTGTCTTTATGGAAGTTGCAGTTTAGCTGGGTAGGGTCAATCAGTTGACAATTACAGCTATCTTTTTTCTTTCTTTTTCTTTTTTTTTTTTTTGAGACGGAGTCTGACTCTTACCCAGGCTGGAGCGCAGTGGCGAGATCTCAACTCACTGCAACCCCTGCCTCCTGGGTTTAAACAATTCTCTGCCTCGGCCTCCAGAGTAGCTGGGATTATAGGCACCCACCACCACGCCCAATTAATTTTAGTATTTTTAGTAGAGATGAGGTTTCACCAATTTTGGCCAGGCTGGTCTCGACCTCAGGTGATCCAGCTGCCACGGCCTCCTGAAGTGCTGGGATTACAGGCATGAGCCATGGTGCCCAGCTTGCTACTTCTTAAAAGTTTACAGTAATAGGTGGGGCGTGGCGGCTCACACCTGTAATCCCAGCACTTCGGAAAGCGTGGTGGCTGGATTACCTGATTTCAGGAGTTCAAGACCAGCCTGGCCAACATGGCGAAACCCCGTCTCTACTAAAAATACAAAAATTAGCCGGCCATGGTGGTAGGCACCTGTAATCCCAGCTACTCAAGAGACTGAGGCAGGAGAATTGCTTGAACCTGGGAGGCGGAGTTTGCAGTGAGCTGAGATTGCACCACTGCACTCCAGCCTGGGTTCACAGAGTGAGACTGTGTCTCAAAAAAAAAAAAAAAAAAAAAAAAGAAGAAGAAGAAGAAGAAGAAGAAGT
>NW_022444387.1:0-3245 GCF_009761245.1 Sapajus apella
TTCACACTACAACATGTTTACTACACTTGACTTTGAGTAACCCAATATATGTGTGTTTTTATCTTGTAATAGCTACATTTTATATTCCGGACTCTGCCCCAGTTCAGCTCACACCCCGGCTTTGTTATTCTCTACAGGAACTTGCCTCTCCGTAGATTTCAGACTTGGTGTTTATCTTAAAACTTCCAGTATTTAAAGTATTTTTTCAATTAGGAAAATTCCTTTTTCTGTGTTTATCTATTATTGTTGATGTTGTTGTTGTAAAAACAAAAACAGTAAAATATATTCCTCATCTAGGTACATTTCAAAGGTGACTTGCAGATTTTTCTTTTGTTAAGTGCCAGAGTAATAAAAGAATGTTAATATTGTTAAGCTGCTTAGTAGAAAAACAAATTACGGTAAATTTGTTTGCTGGAATACTACCCATCATGTATAATAAATAAATGCCAAACAAATAAGGATATATAGTGTGTTCTTTCATTTTTATACATTTTGGTAAATAAAAATGTCTAAAGTAATATAATAAAGATTAGTAGTTGCCTGGGGAAATGGTGGAGGAAGGGAAGGGAAAGGAGCAGGAATATAGCAGAGCAAGAGGAAATGTGGAGAAGAATTCACTTGTCCATTTTCTTGATAGTGCTGGCAGATACATCATGTTTATTCATTGTACATTTTAAATATGTAAAATTTATTATCTTTCAATTAAGACTCATAAAATGTATTACAAGAAAACCAATGGAAACTTAGACAAGGAAGGAGTAATAGAAAGATAGAAAAAATATGTTAAATGTCACAGCTACTTGAAAATTAATGTGCCTGGACCCTAGTGCTCCTCATATTTTCAAGAGAGTGCTGGAGTAGAACAACATCACACATGCTCTTATCACAGAAACTGGTTCTGAAAACCACACTAGAAACATCCAGCTTTGTCCTGGAGTTGGTTTGGGGAGCAGGCAGAGCCAGTGATGAGGAGCACAGGGCCAGATACCGGGGTCCACTCATCCCAGACATGACCTCCAAGATGCATACAGAACCCCTCCATGTGTGGGTTGGCTTTCACATGTGTAAATGGAGAAAATACTGAATCCTACAGACCATAATTTTACAGAAATATCTAAACATTAGATAGGGTGATCAGGGCAAAGCGTTTATCACAGCACAATTTCATAATGAGTCAGCATATGTTCCGAATACCATCATTGTCAGCAAACTCCTGCAGGGCACTGTCATCTTCTCTGGGAACAGCCTCCCCCTCAAGCGTCCCACACTAGAGCTTGCTATATAGTAGGAGACATGCAAATAGGGCCCTCCCTCTACTGATGAAAACCAGCCCAGCCCTGACCCTGCAGCTCTGAGACAGGAGCCTTAGCCCTGGGGTTCCAAGGCATTTCCACCTGCTGATCAGCACTGAACACAGAGGACTCAGCATGGAGTGTGGGCTGAGCTGGGTTTTCCTTGTTGCAATTTTAGAAGGTGATTCATGGAAAACTAGAGAGACTGAGTGTGTGTGGACATGAGTGAGAAGAACAGTGGGTATGTGCGGCAGTTTCTCACCAGGATGTCTCTGTGTTTGCAGGTGTCCAGTGTGAGGTGCAGCTGGTGGAGTCTGGCAGAGGCTTGGTCCAGCCTGGGGGGTCACTGAGACTCTCCTGTGCGGCCTCTGGATTCACCTTCAGCAGCTACTGGATGAGCTGAGTCAGCCAGGCTCCAGGGAAGGGGCTGGAGTGGGTTGGCGAAATTGATCCTAATGGAGGTAGCACATACTACGCAGACTCCGTGAAGGGCCGATTCACCATCTCCAGAGACAACGCCAAGAACTCGCTGTATCTGCAGATGAGCAGCCTGAGAGCCGAGGACACGGCCGTGTATTACTGTGCGAGTGACACAGTGCGGGGAGGCCCGTGTGAGCCCGGACACAAACCTCCTGCAGGAACGCTGGGGGGCATCAGCGGCAGGGGGCGCTCAGGAGCCACTGATCAGAGTCAGCCCCAGAGGCAGGTGCAGATGGAGGCTGATGTCCTGTCAGGATGTGGGTCTTCATCTTCTTCTGACAGTTTCTCTAGTGAACCTCTCTGAGTTTAGAATTCTGTGTTTCCTAATGTCATCTCTATATATTTTTTAAAAGATCATTTTAACATGTGGACCTATTTTCACATGCAGCAAATGCAGATGACACAGAGATGAAAAGTCCTCAACTATGGTCACCAGCATCAGAGTCCTGAGGAAGCTCAGTGGTGCCTGGTGAGTCTTCTCCAATCAGACCCAGGACGGAAACCTCAGGGAGATTCCCGGACTAGAACAGTCGTTAGGAATTTTGGCCTCAGACAGTAGAGAGGCTGGGCCAGGTTCGGTGTCGTGTAGAACCTCACAGGTTTCACCTCTGACCCTTCTCCTGACGCTAAACCCAATCGCATCAGCACGACCTGGGGCTCCTTTTGCTCCCACTCCATGTCCTTCCTTTGCAGTGTTTCTTCTCCCTTTTTTATCTGCTTTTCCTGCTTCCTGGAAAAGAAACAGATGGTCTCCATGGTCTACATTCCAGGCCTCAAGGCATTTTCTTGGAGCACAGGTGGGGCTCAGACTGTGGCTCCTGCAGCCACGTGGGAGAGGGTGATGGGGCTTCCTTCTCTCCCCATTTGCTCAGGACCCTCCGCTGTGTTGTGTGTAGACTCATCTGGGGAAGCAGTTGGCCGTTAAAGTGAAGGGGATGAAGTTATTTGATCAAAATGTGGTGTGGCTGTGGAATTAACCCTGTTCTATGCAAACTGTCAGAGTCATCTCTTTCAAAAGTAGTGTTAGAAAGAGCTTGTGAAATGTATTAGAATCAAAATGGAACCACTTGTGTTAAAATCCTAATCAATGAAGCTGGGGAAGGCCGTGAAGGAGGGTCTAACACATAAATTCCTGATAGCAAGAACTGTCATAAATGGACTCTGCACAGCCACAGCCTTGCACAAAGTCCACCACAACCTTAAAAGAATTTCTTCTCCAATAACTGCCCGTTCAACCTCACACCAATGTCACCTCTGATATTGATCCTTCTAGCCCAGGATAATTGTCTCAAAACAGCTGGTGTAACCCTCCTCATTTTTCCTTAATTATGTATCTTTCTTTTACCAGCCTGAATGCACACATATGTATTTCAATTTCAATACCAATCATTAAATAAAGTTTATTATATTTTAGAGTCACTCTCTGTTTATTATTCAGGGTTGACAAGCTACAGATGGACAGGCCACATTTCC
>NW_022444388.1:0-3245 GCF_009761245.1 Sapajus apella
CCGTTTCTAGGTCAGTTGCGCGGTGCACCCAGGACAGGGCAAGGTGCAGCCAGGACAGTTGCCTGGTGCAGCCAGGACAGGGCAACTCACTCCGCGATTTTTGGCTCTGGATGCCGCGAGCGCTGTGGTCCTGCGGAGCGCTGTCTCCCTCTTGTGGAGAAAGTGTGGAGGGCAGCGAGGGCTGCACCTGCACCTGCTGAGGCAAGCGGCAGTTCCGGGATCTCAAGGCAAAAGACATTTGTCATCTGAGAGGCTGGACTCAGTTATTATAATTTTAAATTTTTCAATAAAAACCGAATGGAAATTTGTTTTCTTACTTGTAGAAATCTCCTCACAAGAACTCCCTTCTTATATTCCAGGGCAAATAGGGTATTCCACGAAGACATAGGGTAGACTGCGGTTCTGATCTGCAGGCCTCCATGCCCTGCGCAGGAGCACCAGGGCACGGTCAAAGTCCTTCCCCTACACAAAGCAAGGGCGTTATGTCTACAACCAAACGCCCCCAAAACGCACTGTTTTTATTCCAAAGAAAACCACCAGTTCTGAATACAACTTCTACCTAGCTCTGTTAGCTGAGTACACGTCTCCCAGGCACAGAAATCCTACAAATTCCTGTGAATACTGTGGTGAAAACCAGGAGCAACCCAGGCGCGGTGGATCACACCTGTAATCCTAGCATTTTAGGAGGCTGGACGGATCGCTTGAGCCCAAGAGTTGGAGACCAGCCTGAGAACATGTTGAAACCACCACGAAAAAAGAAAAAAAAAAAAGAAAAGAAAGAAAGAAAGAAAGAAAGAAAAGGAGGCTGTGCGTAGTGGCTTATGTCTGTAATCCCAGCACTTTGGGAGGCGGAAGCCGGCGGATCATGAACACAAGAGATCGAGACCATCTGGCTAACTTGGTGAAACTCGTCTCTACTAAATATACAAAAAATTCGCTGGGTGTGGTGGCATGCGCCTGTAGTCCCAGCTACTCGGAGGCTGAGACAGGAGAATCCCTTGTACTTGGCAGGTGGCGGTTGCAGTGAGTCGAGCGAGATAGCGCCACTGCACTCCAGGCTGGGCGAAAACGAGACGCCATCTCAAAAAAAGAAAAGAGAAAAAGAAGAGAGAGAGGAGAAGGGGAGGCGCGAGGGGAGGGGAGGTGTGCGGGCGGAGGGAGGGGAAAAAACACAAAAAGCACAAATTAGCCTAGACGGGTGTGTGGCGGGTGCTTGTCCTACTCAGGAGGCCTGAGATAGGAAGATTGCCGGAGCCGAGATGTGCCACTGCTCCAGCAGTGGCTATCTAAGAGCTAACTTCTGGGTATGGTGAAAAGACTAAAGTTGTTAAGAACTGTTAAAAGCCCTCGGTGGCTCACGCCTAGAATCCCAGCACTTTGCACCCCGCCCCCGTCTGTACTAAAAATGCAAAAATGAGATGGGCATGCTGGTGCACGGCTGTAGTCCCAGCTACTCGGAAGGCTGAGGCAGGAGAATTGCCTGAACCCAGGAGGCAGAGATTGCGATGAGCCGAGATCGCGCCATTGCACTCCAGCCTGGGTAACAAGAGTAAAACTCAACCTCAAAAAAATAAAAAAATAAAAGTAAAGAGAATTGCTTAAAGCCCTGCCTAGGACCGCCGATGTACAAAAGCAGCCCCATGTTAGAAGCCTGCGTTCCGACTAACAAACACTTAGCCTGAAGAGAAACAAGTAAATAACATCTATCCAAGAACAATATTAGAAAACGGCAGGTTCAACCCCCAAAAACAAATGACTATGGGGCAACAGAATTGTAGTCTATCATTAACACCACAAAACACCAGGGGAAAGCGCGAACGCAGTCCCCCACTACCACAAATTATGCAGTCGAGTTTCCCACATTTGGGGAAATCGCAGGGGTCAGCACATCCGGAGTGCAATGGATAAGCCTCGCCCTGGGAAAACCACCTTCGTGATCATGGTATCTCCCCTGCCAGGTAAGTATGAGTTCATTCGCCTCCGCCCCGACACAGCCTCATACCCGTCACCCTTTACACGCACGGTCACTTGCCGCGGGCACTGCGTCCCCAGCCCTCCTAGCCCGGACACACAGCTGGGACTCTCGGTCCCACCAGCGGTCGGGGACTCGCTCCCACGGCGGGGACTCCTTCGTCGGGAAGCAGCAGGTGGCCAAGCAGCAGCCCCTGCGCGGCCTCATCTGCATAGAAGTCGCCCTCTCCGTGATGTCACTGACAGTGACTTTCCCAGTCCCCGTCCGCCACTCAGCCGACCAACCCGCTGCCAGAGCCGGCGGGGAAGTGACGTCGGCCTCTCCCTCCTTTCCCTGCAGCCCGCGTCCTTTGGGCAGGTGCGCCGAGACCCCGAATCTGGCTTCCACCAAAGAGTCGGGTACTTGACCTGTGTCCTGCGGAGGAACATTCTGGCGGCCAGCTGGAGGCTCGTGCACGCATCTTCAGATAATGTCTTTTAATGAGCAGACTAGAACGTTACGGATTACAAAGAAAACCGGTACCTTTCAAACCTGGTTATCTCTGTGATGTTGAAAGGCTTTCAGTGTCAGAGAGAAACCGTATCTATGAAACGAGAGGCTGCTCAGATGACTGCAAACCAGCCACCCTGACTGGTTTTACCACTATAAAGTATTACAAAGACAGTTGTCTAATTTCATGAATCTTGAAGGGTTTTTTTTTTTCAAATACAACTTCCTACAAAAATATGTGGCCCCCGCAGAGATGACTGGACAGTCTCAGGCATGGACTTTCGTCTCTTCATGGCCACCTCCAAACCTCAGTGCTTGTCTCATGTTAGTATTTTGTATTCTTCAAAGACACGAAATAATCCCAATTTGACAAAAAAAAAAAAAAAAAAAAAAAAAAATCTGCAGTATGTCTTATTTGAGGCCCTTAACAAATGACTGGATCATCTTCCTTGTGTGTAACCCAGAAAACACTGAAGTAGAGCAAAATTAGAACCCAAGTCAATGCGCATTTGGACATGTACAGGTAGATTCTATTCTGTTGCTCAAATCACAACACATGAAATGGAGCGTTCTCCTTGGGAAACCATAAAGTCTGTGACATGGTGGCCAGTTAGGTCACTGGAAAACATGGCAAAATATTGAAAATGAGGGATTATGTGAGAGTGTAGCAACTAAATACTAAATGCTTGATCCTGACAGGGAGACAGGCAATATTGGAGAATGCTTTCTATAGTGTTAACCACAAATAAAATTCTAAGCCCTTCAACTATTTGAATGCACCCTT
>NW_022444389.1:0-3245 GCF_009761245.1 Sapajus apella
GGTGTGATCTCAGATCACTGTAACCTCCACCTACTGGGTTCAAGCAATTCTCCTGCCTCAGTCTCCTGAGTATCTGGGACTACAGCCTCACACCATCACCACACACAGCTTTTTTGTAGTTTTTAGTATAGATGGGGTTTCACCATGTTGGCCAGGATGGTCTCAATCCCTTGACCTCATGATCTGCCCACCTTGGCCTCCCAAAGTGCTGGGATTACATGCGTGAGCCACCGCGCCCGGCCTGCCATCTAGTTTTCTAATGTCACCAAGTGAATAAAAGACCTGTGCCAACAGGACCCAGCATGGTGTAATTCTCATGGTGTTTCTTTTTCTCTTATTGCAGGAGAAGCCTGCGGCCCAGCATCACCACCGTACGTATTCTTTTTCTTTTAAAGAGTTACTGAGACGTAGTTGACATGCAAACCAATTCACCCATTTAAAGTAGGTGATCCAGTGTTTTTACTATATTTACAGGGTTGTGCAGCCATTGTTACAATCTAATTTTAGAAACTCTTGATTCCCCTCAAAAAACCCCATTAGTAGTGACTCCTCTGTTTTCCCCAATCCTAACACCCCTGGTTCTGGGCAGCCCTCATCTACTTCCTGTTTCTATAGTACACTGCCTTTCTGTATTAAGTGGTTCTTAAGGTGACTGTTTCACTGTGATGAGGTTGCCCTAGCTAGGAAGCCAATGCTCTTTCATTTCTTTCTGCCCCTCTCCTTTGTCTTCCTTCAGCACCAAGGAGAATGGTCCAGCAGCAGCTCAGTCCATGCTTGTCAACCGCCCAGCTCCACACATTCCAGCCCCCTTCCACACTCCCCAAAGCTCCTTGTGAGATTCCTCAGGAGCACCAATGCACTGACTGTCACTCTGTGTTCTCCTAGCTCCTGTTGATCACCCACCAGAGTGCACCCTTGGCAGTGAGGAGGAGGAGGTGGCCTCTGACATGGTAACATAAATTTCTTTGTCTGGAAAATTTTTGTGTGGGGCTTCCAGACTATGAAGTGAATATGATTTTTGACTGCCATCGTAAATCAGGCCTCAGGGGGTCATGGAATCTAGAGACGGGTCACTGGAGATTATGACCAACTGAGGCCGGATGGACGATGTTCATCAAAAGAGGGCATTAGCTACAAACTGCTCATGAGCATATTTCTCAGTAGCAGCGTTTTCTTCTTGAAAAAATAATTTTATGTTTCCTAGTCAACATAGGCACTTGCTAAATGTTCCAAACCCACTGCCTTTTGTACAAGCACCCTCTATGCATTATTTGGAGCAGTGACTTGATCACTGTTCTACATCTGGTTTTCTCATTGTTGTGGTGGTTGTTGTTGTTTTGAGACAGAGTCTCTGTCACCAGGCTACAGTGCAGTGGTGTGATCTCAGATCACTGTAACCTCCACCTACTGGGTTCAAGCAATTCTCCTGCCTCAGTCTCCTGAGTACCTGGAACTACAGGCTCACACCACCACCACACCCAGCTTTTTTGTAGTTTTTAGTATAGATGGGGTTTCACCATGTTGGCCTGGATGGTCTCAATCTCTTGACCTCATGATCTGCCCACCTTGGCCTCCCAACGTGCTGGGATTACATTCGTGAGCCACTGCGCCCGGCCTGCCATCTGGTTTTCTAGTGTCACCAAGTGAATATAAGACCTGTGCCAACAGGACCCAGCATGATGTAATCCTCATGGTGTTTCTTTTTCTCTTATTGCAGGAGAAGCCTGTGGCCCAGTATCACCACCGTATGTATTCTTTTTCTTTTAAAGAGTTATTGAGATGTAGTTGACATGCAAACCAATTCACCCATTTAAAGTAGGTGATTCAGTGTTTTTGCTATATTTACAGGGTTGTGCAGCCATTGTTACAATCTAATTTTAGAAGCTCTTGATTCCCCCTCAGAAAACCCCATTAGTAATGATCCTCTCTTTTCCCCAACCCTAACACCCCTGGTTCTAGGCAGCCCTCATCTACTTCTTGTTTCTATAGTACACTGCCCCTCTGTAGTAACTGGTTCTTCAAATGATGATGTCACATTGATGAGATTGCCCTAGCTAGGAAGCCAAGGCACTTTCCTTTCTTTCTGGGCCTCTCCTTGCCTTCCTTCAGTACCAAGGAGAATGGTCCAGCAGCAGCTCAGTCCGTGCTTGTCAACCGCCCAGCTCCACACACTCCAGCCCCAGTCCACATTCCCCAAAGCTCCTTGTGAGATTCCTCAGCAGCACCAATGCACTGACTGTCACTGTGTGTTCTCCTAGCTCCTGTTGACCACCCACCAGAGTGCACCCTTGGCAGTGAGGAGGAGGAGGTGGCCTCTGACATGGTAACATAAATTTCTTTGTCTGGAAATTTTTTTTGTATGGGGCTTCTAGACTATGAAGTGAATATGGTTTTTGACTGCCATCATAAATCAGGCTTCAGGGGGTCGTGGACTCTTGCGACTGGTCACTGGAGATTATGACCAACTGAGGCCTGATGGACAATGTCTGTCAAAAGAGGGCATCACCTACAAACTGCTCGTGAGCATGTTTCTCAGTAGTAGCATTTTCTTCTTGAAAAAATAATTTCGTATTTTCTAGCAAACATGGACACTTGCTAAATGTTCCAAACGCACTGCATTTTGTGCAAGCATCCTCTATGCGTCATTTGGGGCAGTGACTTGATCACTGTTCTACATCTGGTTTTCTCATTGTTGTTGTTGTTGTTTTGAGACAGAGTCTTTGTCTGCCACCAGGGTACAATGCAGGGGTGTGATCTCAGATCACTGTAACCTCTGCCTACTGGGTTAAAGCAATTCCCCTGCCTCAGTCTCCTGAGTATCTGGAACTACAGGCTCACACCACCACCACACCCAGCTTTTTTGTAGTTTTTAGTATAGACAGGGTTTCACCATGTTGGCCAGGATGGTCTCAATCTCTTGACCTCATGATCTGCCCACCTTGGCCTCCCAAAGTGCTGGGATTACATGCGTGAGCCACTGCGCCCAGCCTGCCATCTGGTTTTCTAATGTCACCAAGTGAATACAAGACCTGTGCCAACAGGACCCAGCATGATGTAATCCTCACGGTGTTTCTTTTTCTCTTATTGCAGGAGAAGCCTGCGGCCCAGTATCACCACCGTATGTATTCTTTTTCTTTTAAAGAGTTACTGAGACGTAGTTGACATGCAAACCAATTCACCCATTTAAAGTAGGTGATCCAGTGTTTTTACTATATTTACAGGGTTGTGCAGCCATTGTTACAATC
>NW_022444390.1:0-3245 GCF_009761245.1 Sapajus apella
GGCTGAGGATTGCAGCAGAATATTCCACACCTGGAGGACGGGAAGAAGAGAATATTTCAGGAAAATCATCTCATCTCCCCCAGAGCACAGGAGGGTGTGGGCCTGGGGCTGCCATGGCCATGGGCCGTCTCTCCCAGGACTCACAGCCCCACACCTGCCTGTGTCCTCGGCTAGACATGGAAGGCTCTACCCTCGCAGCCCCCGCAGGGAGTAGACCCGATGATGCCTGTGCTACTAGATCCGCTGCGGCCAGGACCTCCCGAGGCGACCACAACACGCGCCCGGCACTTATGTCCTTCCTTGGGCCACGCTGCAGGGCCTGCCTCCTGGGGGCCTCCTGGCCTCCGAGTCGTGCTGCTCCTGACGCTGAGAACGCTCCTCATCAGGAACAGAACCTTCCCTGCACGCCTGGGGCCTCACCAGCTCAATCAGGCCGTCCCCCGACAACGGTGTCCAGGCCTGCCTGCCTTCTGAACACAAAAGCTGATTAAAACCCCATCGCCCACTGGGAGCAAACGCCCTGTGCCTGGCTGCTCAGGAGGAGTCTGTGGGGAGAGAATCCTTCTTCCTTAATCTTCCGATGAGAGACCTATTTCCCCAGAAAGCAGTCGTGAGACATCCATGAGTAGGGATGCTGTGTTCCTGATAAGCTGTGAATTATCTCGCGTCTAAAAAGCGCCTCAGCTCACAGCAGCCTGCTGCCTTCGGGGGACGCACTGGAAAACCGTCTCCCCAGCTGCTGGTGGGAGTCCTGTTCCAGTGCGGTGAGGAGCCAGGGACGTGGACACCGGAAGCCTGAGGGGTCTGCACCATCCCCACCCCATTCTCCTGGCCGGAGCCACTCCCAGCCTCAAGCCCAAAGCCCAGGGCAGAGGGTGCGGGCTCCTCAGGGAGGGGTGAAGCCCTGGGGCCACGAGCTGGGTCTAGCACAGCCGCCACAGGGGGCTATTCACAGGTGGGGGTCTGAGAGGAGCAGGGACGTCCCCGAGGGGCACCTGGGGAGGCACAGGCCCTGCAAGGTGGCTCCAGGTCAACCTCTCAGGAGGACACCATCTCCCAGGATCCCGGGGACAGCCACACATTTCCGAACAGGGCGAGACGGAAAATAGCAAACATGAGGGGCAGGTGAGGCTCCTGGGGACGCTGACGGAGAACTTCCAGAACTGTTTTCAAAGATACAGAGAAAGGAGGGGTCAACTCCAGAACCCCCCCACTAGAATTCCTGAAGGAGATGCATGAAGAAGACATCTGCTGAGAAGCATTTGAAATACAGTAAGTCACAGTGAGCAAAGAAAATGATGCATGTGGTATAACATTAAATAATTATTAAATAATAATATCGACAGAGGAAATAAAACCAAATCCAGCTAAAAGACTGCATGTTAACAGCCTGTCAGCCAGAGGACAATAGTTGAAATTAATCATCATAATTCAGAAAGGAGGCAGAGAGGTTTATGAATTAAAGTGTAATGAATTAAATGCACGTGTCAAAGGCTAAGCAACAAGAGATGCAGAATGTCCATCCGAAAAGCCAGCAGGGGAAGGAAAAGAATGAAAAAATTCTCAAGAAGACAGTGCGTGCTGTGCTGTGTTATCCCGGAAGGCGCGCACGTCTCCATGTTTCTGTGTGTGTTTAACGTATCTCTGGAAGGTTCACAAAAGACAGGGTTGCCCACGGAGGGAACCTGGATATTCCTATCTCGGCGGCAGTTGTTAGAGAAAGAGGACATTCATTTAAAATTACCCCATATTCTTCCTGGTGGAAATTAATTTTAAAACCCCTCATTTAAGAGAATGGAAAAGTTGACTGTAAATTAGAGGAGATCTAAGGGACCTGCCGGGAGAGAACCTGGGCTTAGGGAGGGGTCCCTTGAGACGGGCCCTCCTGGGCACCTCTAGAGGAGATGGGTCGAGGAGAGGTCGGGAGAGGAGCCAGTGATGCGGGGTGGCAGGTCGGGCCGCTGCTGCCCTCCCAGAGCCCCTGCTGTGCCGTCGTCACATCCCTGCCATAGCTCCCTGGAGCCAGGCAGCCTGGGCTTTACACAGGCGAAGGCCCCCTGAGTGGCGTAGCCACGCCAAGATGTGCTTTACGGAAAAACCTGCCCAAGTGTTAAAGGGAAATGAGGTCACGGTGAACTTTGTCACCTCTGGGCTTGAACAGAGGAGAGCGTCTGTCCTGGATGGAGGACGTGGGTGGAGAGGGACCCTAGAGCTTGGCACCTGCAATGTCAGAGGGACCTGGGTACTAACACCCGGCACAGCCGTACCATCTTGTTTGCGCCTGGGTTCATCCTCCTGGAGCCGGCTCCTCCATCCCGGGGAACAAACCCCGCTCTCCCCATCATGATGGGCCAGCCAGGGGCAAATTGGTTTCCTGAAACGGGAGACACCTGCAGGCACAGCCCCGCGGACACTCTGTTGTCGGAGGTTGCCGTGCCCGCTTCATTTTGCTTATCTAGCTTCTCCCGATGCCCAGAGCACTTTCTAATGAGAAATGAGCAGCAAATCCGTGGAAACCAGTGGGAATGGGATGTGGCGGCATGATTTATAGTTTAGTTTGAATAAGGAGAGGATCACACCTGTGAGAGATTCGGAACCACCGCCTCCACCACACATGGCTCCTCTCAGCAGGAGTCCCTCCCACCCAGGGCTCCCCCAGCACACCCGTCCCACATCACAGGTGCCAGCCCGGCCCTGCCTGGCCCATCCTCAGCAAGCCGGACCCAGCGGGCAGCCAGAGCCCAGCCCAGGGCTGCTCCCTCCCTCCCGGTCCCCACTCAGGGCCAGCTCGTCTTCACAGCTCGACCCCGTGCCCTGGCCCCCTTTCCGCCCAGTGACTGTTCTAAGGCGTCTGGCACGACTCAGGAGTGCTGTGGAGTCAGTGGAGGCTCCCTGCCAATGACAGTGCCCCCTTCCCGTGTGCCTCTTCCCCCATGGGGGCCGCAGCATGGGGGGCGGCTTCCCGCATCAGCCCCTCGTGCGCTCTGAGCTCTGCTGCTCCACGCCTCGCACAGCTGCCCGCCCTGTGCACAAGGGAGCTGCCTTTGACCTGATTTTGGCCGTGGTGTCGGTGGTCACAGAGGTCAGGCCTTACTGATTTAGAAAGAAATGTCCTGGACTGCAAGCCATGAGCTGTGTGGCCCTCAGGACCACAGGTGGCTGCAGACCTGGACCAAGAGGCCCCAGAGGCCAGGCGGCAGGGCCCCAGGTCGCCCCAGAACACACGGTCCAGGCCTGGCTGCTGA
>NW_022444391.1:0-299 GCF_009761245.1 Sapajus apella
CCCTGTCATGACCCTGATGGCAGGCATCCGTGACCTGCCGTGTCCCCGTGTATTGCTGTCCCTGTCACGACCCTGTGACTATGTCTGAATTCTTTGGAGCATTTCACAATACCTCCACCGAGCTCCATGCCATGACATCTGTTCCCATGTTTTGATATCGACAACCTACCAAGACTTGGTTATCTGAGGCCAGCGCAGTGCCTGTGCCCACGTTTCTAGGTCAAAACCCCTGTATCGGCCGGACGCGGTGGCTCACACCTGTAATCCAAGCACTTTGGGAGGTCGAGGTGGGTGGATCA
>NW_022444391.1:399-3244 GCF_009761245.1 Sapajus apella
TTTAAGACAGGGTTTCACCACATTGGTCAGGCTGGTCTTGAACTCCTGACCTCAGGTGATCCGCCCGCCTTGGCTTCCAAAGTGCTTGGATTACAGGCGTGAGTCACCGTGCCCGGCCAAAACCCCTATATCTTTATAATGTCACCAGAGGTGTCACGTCACACAGCCACAGGGTGATGCCCCATCAGAAAGCCCTCCTGGAACTGCCGGGGCCCGTGGCAGCTCTGGAAGCAGCGGGGGCTGACTTTTGCCCAGAGGAAGGTCTAGGCTCTCATACACAGCCAGGAGGTACCGGAGCCTCAGCTTACAGCTGTCCCTGCTTCCTGGCAGGTAAATGACGTGCCATTCCAGAACCTGACTCGGGAGGAGGCGGTGCAGTTCCTGCTGGCACTGCCACCAGGCGAGGAGATGGAGCTGCTGACGCAGCGGAAGCAGGACAGTGAGTGCCCTGGGATGCGTGTGCGCCTGTGTCGGGGGAGGCCCTGGCTGTGTGGCCTGATGGTGAGCGCAGGGGTGTGGTCAAAGCTGCATCTCTGCACCCTCTAATTCTCTCCTGGCCCCTGCAGGGAGAGTGCCCCAAGTCTCCCCGGGGCGGGGTCCCTCCCTCCAGGCCCACCCTGGGGGAAGGGCTAGAGCAGGCAGCAGCCAGGCAGCTCACGAGGCCTCCTCCTCTCCCCAGTCTTCTGGAAAATGGTGCAGTCCCGCGTGGGCGACTCCTTCTACATCCGCACGCACTTTGAGCTGGAGCCCAGCCCACCGTCCGGCCTGGGCTTCACCCGTGGCGACGTCTTCCACGTGCTGGACACGCTGTACCCGGGCCCCGGGCAGAGCCACACGCGAGGAGGCCACTGGCTGGCGGTGCGCATGGGTCGTGACCTGCGGGAGCAAGAGCGGGGCATCATTCCCAACCAGAGCAGGTGGGGACCGTGCGCTCCTGCGGCGCGGCCTTCCCGTTAGACGTGGGCACGCTGGCCCTGCTGAGCAGCGTTGCCGGCTCACCCCGAGGACGACAGGCGCAGGGCGGGACCCAGCTGATGCTGGCATGAGCTTCCTGTTGCCTGTAACAGACGCCCAGAAACAAGGGCCGGGCGCGGCGGCTCACGCCTGTCATCCCAGCACTTTGGGAGGCTGAGGCGGGCGGAGCACGAGGTCAGGAGATGGAGACCATGCCGGCCAACACAGTGAAACCCCGTCTCTACTAAAAATACACGAAAATTATCCGGGTGTGGTAGCGGGTGCCTGTAACCCCAGCTACTCGGGAGGCTGAGGCAGGAGAACTGCTTGAACCCGGGAAGTGGAGGTTGCAGTGAGCCGAGATTGTGCCACCGCACTCCAGCCTGGGCGACAGAGCAAGACCTTGTCTCAAAAAAAACAAAATAAATAACAATAAAATAATAATCCCATCTGCAAAGTCCCTTTTGCCTATGAAGTAGCCAGTCCACAGGTTCCCAGGGGAAGGATGAGGATGTCTTTGGGGCCGTCGTGGTGCTGACCCCAGTGCCCAGTACTGTCCCCTCTTCTCCGCAGGGCGGAGCAGCTGGCCAGCCTGGAAGCTGCCCAGAGGGCCGTGGGAGCCGGGCCCGGTTCCTCCGCGGGCTCCAATGCTCGGGCCGAGTTCTGGCGGCTGCGGGGTCTCCGTCGAGGGGCCAAGAAGACCACTCAGCGGAGCCGCGAGGACCTCTCAGCCCTGACCCGACAGGGCCACTACCCGCCCTATGAACGAGTGGTACTTCGAGAAGGTGGGGCCCGGGCGGGAGGGGTCCCTGGGGAGGCTCCACACAGGTGGTGGCACGCCTGTTCACCAGCATCCAGCCTCTAAAAGGCACAGCCTTGTAGACTGGCGGCTCAGGCTGATAATCCTAACGCTTTGGGAGGCTGAGGTAGGAGGATCACGGAGACCCGGAGTTCCAGACCAGCCTGGGGCGTAAAGCAAGACTGCATCTCTACAGCACATTTCAAAAGACAGCTGGGCATGGTGCGGCCCACCTGCAGTCCCAGCTCTCCCTGCTACTCAGGAGGCCGAGGCAGGGGAGTGAGGCCACCGTGAGCTATGACTGAGTGACTACACTCCAACCTGGGCCACGGACTGACAAGGAAAAGAAAGAGAAAGAGAGAGAGAGAGAGAAAGAGGAGGAAGAGAGAGAGGGAGGGAGGGAAGGGAAGGAAGGAAGGAAGGACAGAGAAAGAAAGGAAAGAAAAAAGGAAGGAAAAGAAAGAAAAAGAAAAAGAGAGAAAGAGAGAAGGAATGTCTTTCTTTCTTTTTTTTTTTTTTTTTAAAGACGGGGTTTCACCATGTTGGTCAGGCTGGTCTTGAACTCCCGACCTCAGGTGATCCGCCCACCTTGACCTCCAAAGTGCTTGGATTACAGGCGTGAGTCACCACGCCCGGCTGAGAGAAGGAATTTCTAACCACTCTTCTATCAAAGCTACTACTTCTGGGGCCAGGCGCAGTGGCTCACACTTGTAATCTCAACAGTTTGGGAGGCTGAGGTGGGCGGATCTCCTGAGGTCAGGAGTGTGAGACCAGCCTGGCCCCTGTGGTGAAACCCCATCTCTACTAAAAATACAACAAATTAGCTAGTGGCCGGTGCCTGTCATCCCAGCTACTCAGGAGGCTGAGGCAGAATCATCACTTATTTTTTTTTATTTTTTTATTTTATTTTATTTTTTATTTTTTTTAGACGGAGTTTCGCTCTTGTTACCCAGGCTGGAGTGCAATGGCGCGATCTCGGCTCACCGCAACCTCCGCCTCCTGGGTTCAGGCAATTCTCCTGCCTCAGCCTCCTGAGTAGCTGGGATTACAGGCACGTGCCACCATGCCCAGCTAATTTTTTTTTTTTTTTTT
>NW_022444392.1:0-3244 GCF_009761245.1 Sapajus apella
AATTAAAAGAACCACCAAAGTATTGCTATGCCAATTTCAGAAATACAGAAACAAACTAGTAAGTACTGTTTCAGAAAATTTATTTTATTATGTATACTTTTTAATGTAATGAAATGTACTCAAGCTAGTGGTCTGGTGATATAAATAATTCACTGAGAGATATTTTTGTATTCCTTCTTTGTTCTTCCACTCTTTTTTATACACAATACGTTTGTTAAAAGAATTATGGATCCTAGGTAGGAGGTTTAGTTTTCAAGCGTTTTGATACATATTTCTAAACTGCCATTCAAAATATTTGTGCCAATTTTCATTTCCATCAGTAAATACATGAGTGTGCTTTCTGACTCACAGCACTGAGAATTGTTGTTACTAAACTAAGACAAAAATGCAAATGTATCTTATTGTCTATTAACATGTCACTTACTTTGGAAGCAATGAAAATACCCTGTGGGTACATAACTACATAAGTTGTGAAACAAAATACAACAAATTATACAAATAAAAGATATAGATTTCCATTTGCTGTTATGTCAAGATGCTCAGGAATTCCTTAGTTATAAAAAGTCTTATTTCCATATGCCTATAATTTCAGTTTAGTCGTGTGTGTGTGTGTGTGTGTGTGTGTGTGTGTGTGTGTGTGTATACATTTATATACAACGCTTTGGGTTTAAACAATATAGTGTAAGTGGATGCAAATGATACATGGTAAGTGATCAGTAGCCTTGTCTTTAAAAGCTACCTATTTATAATTTATTCACTAATTTTTCCAACAAATTCATGTATGACTTAGTAAAGACATAATAAAGATGAAAAACACAGAATCACATTTGAAGAGACACAATTGATAAGCAACACAAACACATTATGTTGTTTATTGATCATCCTTGAAACAGCCAGCTTTTGGATTTTAATAGATTCTGAAATAGGTAAATTCAATCCATTGGGGCTTTAATGGTAAAGTGCTTCTAATGCAATGAGCAATCCCTATGGTATACAGACATTTAGGCTGATCTTAGCCAGTAGAGAGCGTTTTTTAAATGTTGTGGAAGGCACTGCTGACCACTGGAATCCAAGTGGACCCAGATCTGATCTCAGGGTACTCTATCTCCTGGTACTGCCAGTTCCAGTTTGTCCAGGTTACCAGAGTTGGGCTGAGAAAATTTTGAGCAAGGAACTCTAGAGCACTAGAAACCCTGTGATAGGGGTCCCTGATAAGGTCAGTGCTTGACAAGGTCTCAGGGTGGTCTTTATCATGCATGAAAATGAGATTATGACACCATGCTCAAGGCATCATGGCTTCCCCACTTTGTATACACTGGATAGTTCCCAGAATAAGAAAGCTGTGAAACCTAATTGACAAACTAGGAAGTTTTCTTATATCATGTTTGCTAAGGAGATGAAAATTGTGTTATGTTGTCAAATGTAAGAGATTTTATTGAGCAAGGTGCATACTAATGGCATAGAAAAATCTGCATGGCATTTGTTAAGAAAGACATTGTGGGCCAGTGTTGATAGTCAAACTGTGAAATATTTGAAGAATTTATTCTTGGCCAAATATGACCAATGACCCATGATACAGCCCCCAAGAAATCCTGAGAACATGTGCTCAAGTTGGTGGAGATACAACTTATTTTTATATAGTTTAGGGATACATGAGACATCAGTCAAATACATGTAAGATGTACAATGGTTCAGTCAGGAAAGGTGAGACAAGTGAAAATGCAGGCTTCCATGTCATAGGCAGATTCCAAGATTTTCTGACTGGCAATTAATTGAGAGTTCAGTTATTGTCTGAAAACTTCAAAATATCTGGATTAAGATAAGAACTTGTAACCAAGGTTTTATCATGCAAGTGAAGCCTCCGGGTAGCAGATGTGAGGCAGACTAGGTTGTAAATGTTTCTTATCAGACTTAAAGAATCTATTTTATCAGTAATTTCAAAATGGAGAAAGATATAATGAGTCATGCTCAATGTCCTCCTTCCCATCATGGCCTGAACTAGTTTTTCATGTTAGTTTGTAATATCCTTGCCAAGAGGAGGGGTCCATTTAGATGTATGGAAGGCTTATAATTTTATTTTTAATATATATTCTCCCCTTTTGGCCAAGATTTGCTAAAAGCAACATCAATGGCCACCAAAGTTTTATTTTTCCCATAGTATAGCTGAGGTGGCATGGCTGCCTTCCCCATGCCCATCTTGTCCCTTGGTAGTACCCTTTCCCCACATGGCAAAGGTAATAGAGTTAAAAGATTTATAGCTAACTTAAATGAACTGGGCTAGATGGGAATGAACATGAAGAGACAGTTGTTAATCCTTAAAAAAATTAAGCTAAGGAATTTCAGAGATTGGTGCTGCAGTTCTTTTTATGGTCTTTTAGGAATTTTTATCTATGAGTATTATACCCAGATTGCTTTGTCACAAGGAATATTTATATTCTCTTAGCAATAATTTTCTTTCAATTCTATAGGAAGTATAAAATTCTTCATGGTTAGAATGGATAAAAATATGCCACACAATAGTTCAAAAGAAAGTTTCTTGTTTTACCAAATGTTTAGACATTTATGTACCCCACCCATATTTGATTAGGGATGTCAGAACTAATTCTATCCCTCATAATTTATCTCATTTAATCATCGTGTGCCCAACTTTTCCATGATAGTTCCTGGGCCTAGAGGGAGGGCATGTGTTTAGTTTTAGCACCAGGATATTTGTGTGAGAAAGATTGTTTCCAGTGGGATGCCAATTGGGGGAGTTTTGCCTCTTTAGTCTTCAGAATATTATTCTGGTTTCCTTGGAAGTAAAACAAGGAGAAATAAATAGCATTAATATTTTGACAATCAAAAAAGTATTGTGTGTCGGAACAAAAAAGGAAACTATTCCATTAGGACATTAACTAAAAAGATGAAGAAAAGTTATAGTCTTGTACTCTTTAGAGGTTTATTATAGCCAAGAAAAAATTCATGATTCAATCTGCACTCAACAAAAAAAGTAAGGGCTGAAATCTGGTAACAAGTGTTACACTCTTCTTTTGAAACAATTTTCTTTCTTTCTAGCCCTCCTTTTCTACTAAAGAGAAATTATACTATAGCAAAACCAATTTGTGTGCATAATAAGTTTTAGGCTTATTATACTTGGCTTGATTATTCACATCCAGTACAACAAGAATTGACTGGCCATAGGCCGGGCGCGGTGGCTGAAGCCTGTAATCCCAGCACTTTGGGAGGCCGAGGCGGGTGGATCACG
>NW_022444393.1:0-3243 GCF_009761245.1 Sapajus apella
ATTCAGCGAGTTAGAAACACGTTTCTTCTAAAAGCTGCGTTTGGATAATCCAGAGTGAATGGGATTATAGGCTGTAATGAGAAATATCTTGCTCTAAAACAAAAATGCAGGTATTTTGCAGAATGGATGTCAAGCTGTACAATCAGTTTGCAGAGTTAAACAGATATGTGTGTGCAGCAGTTCAGAAATCCTTTCTTTGGGGAATCTGGAAAGGGATATTTCCAGCCATATACAGGCATATAAGAACTAACAGTAAGGCTATGTTTAAAACACAGGAGAAACGTCTATTTCAAACTGCTCTGCTTTGTGTTCATTCACCTTAGGAAGTTGCATCTATGTTTAGATTCAGCGAGTCGGAAACACGTTTCTTCTAAAATCTGTGTTTGGATATTCCAGAGTGAAAGGGAATATAGGCTGTAAAGAGAGCTATCTTGCTCTAAAACCACAATGCAGCTATATAGCAGAATGGTTGTCAAGCTGTGCAATCAACTTACAGAGATAAACTGATGTGTGTGTGCAGCAGTTCCAAAATCCTTTCTTTGGAGAATCTGCAAACGGATATTTCCAGCCATATACAGGCATGTAAGAACTACCTGTAAGACTGCGTTTAAAACACAGGAGAACCGCCTATTTCAAACTTCTCTTCTTTGTGTTCGTTCACCCTAGGAAGTTGCATTTGTGTTTAGATTCAGTGAGTGAGAAACACGTTTCTTCTAAGAGCTGCGTTTGCATATTCCAGAATGAATAGGACTATAGGCTTTAACGAGAAATATCTTACTCTAAAACAAAAACGGAGCTATCTAGCATAATGGTTGTCAAGCTGTGTAATCAACTTAGAGTTAAACTGATGTGTGCATGCAGCAGTTCAGAAATCCTTTCTTTGGAGAATCTGGAAACAGATATTTCCAGCCTTATACAATCATATAAGAACTAGAAGTAAGGCTGCGTTTAAAACACAGGAGAAAAGTCTTTTTCAAACTGCTCTGCTTTGTGTTCGTTCATCATAGGAAGTTATATGTATGTTTAGATTCAGCGAGTTAGAAACACGTTTCTTCTAAAACCTGTGTTTGGATATTCCAGAGTGAATGGGAGTATAGGCTGTAATGAGAGCTCTCTTGCTCTAAAACAACAATGCAGCTATCTGGCAGAATGGTTGTCAAGCTGTGCAATGAACTTACAGAGTTAAACTGATGTGTGCGTGCAGCAATTCAGTAATCCTTTCTTTGGAGAATCTGGAAACATATATCTTGCTCTAAAACAAAAACGCTGCTATCTAGCAGAATGGTTGTCAAGAGTATAGGCTGTAATGAGAAATATCTAGCTCTAACAGAAAAATGCAGCCATCTAGCAGAATGGTTGTCAAGCTGTACAATCAACTTACAGAGGTACACTGATGTGTGTGTGCAACAGTTGAGAAATCCTTTCATTTGAGAATCTGGAAACAGATATTTCCAGCCATATACAGGCATATAAGAGCTAGCACTATGACTTCGTTTGAAACAGAGGAGAAATGTCTATTTCAAACTGCTCTGCTTTGTGTTCGTTCAACGTAGGAAGTTGCATCTATGTTTAGATTCAGCGAGTTAGAAACACTTTTCTTCTAAAAGTTGCGTTTGGATATTCCAGAGTGAATGGGACTGTAGGCTGTAATGAGAAATATCTTGCTCTAAAGCAAAAACGCAGCTATCTAGCAGAGTGCTTGTCAAGCTCTGCAATGAACTTACAGAGTTAAACTGATGTGTGTGTGCAGCAGTTCAGGAACCCTTTCTTTGGAGAATCTGGAAACAGATATTTCCAGCCTTATACAGGCATATAAGAACTAGCATTAAGACTGCGTTTAAAACGCAGATGAAACGTCTAGTTCAAACTGCTCTGCTTTGTGTTCGTTCACCTTAGGAAGTTTATCTATGTTTAGATTCAGCAAGTTATTAACCCGTTTGTTCTAAAAGCTGCATTTGGATGTTCCAGAGTTAATGGGAGTATACGGTGTAATGAGATATATTTTGCTCTGAAACAAAAACAGAGCTATCTAGCAGAATGGTTGTCAAGCTGTACCATCAACTTACAGAGTTAAACTGATGTTTGTGTCCAGCAGTTCAGAAATCCTTTCTGTGGGGAGTCTAGAAACAGATATTTCCAGCCATATGCAGGCATATAAGAATTAGCAGTACACTGCGTTGAAAACACAGGAGAAACGTCTATTTCAAACTGCTCTGCTTTGTGTTCGTTCACCTTAGGAAGTTGCATCTATGTTTAGATTTATAGAGTTAGCAACGCGATTCTTCTAAAACCTGCATTTGGATATTCCAAAGTGAATGGTAGTATAGGCTGTAATGAGAAATATCTTGCTCTAAAACAAAAACGGAGCTATCTAGCAGAATGGTTGTCAAGCTCTACAATCAACTTACAGAGGTCAACTGACGTGTGTGTGCAGCAGTTCAGAAAACATATCTTAAATGAATCTAGAAGCAGATATTTCCAGCCATATAATGGCATGTGAGAATTAGCAGTAAGACTGCGTTTAAAACACAGGAGAAACGTCTATTTCAAACTGCTCTGCTTTGTGCTTGTTCAACTTAGGAAGTTACATCTTTATTTAGATTCAGCGAGTTAGAAACACGTTGCTTGAAAGGCTGCGTTTGGATATTCCAGAGTGAATGGGAGTGCAGGCTGTAATGAGAAATATCTTGCTCTAAAACAAAAACTTAGCTATCTAGGAGAATGATTGTCAAGGTGTACAATCAACTTGCAGAGTTAAACTGATGTGGGTGTGCTGCAGTTCAGAAATCCTTTCTTTGGAGAAGTGGGAAACAGATATTTCCAGCCATATATAGGCATATAAGGACTACCAGAATGACTGCGTTTAAAACACAGGAGAAAGGTCTATTTCAAACTGCTCTGCTTTGAGTTCGTTCAACTTAGGAAATTGCATCTATGTTTAGATTCAGCGAGTTAGAAATACGTTTCCTCTAAAAGCTGCGTTTGGATATTCCAGAGTGAATCGTAGCGTAGGGTGTAATGAGAAATATTTGCCTCTAAAACAAAAACGCAGCGATCTAGCAGAATGGTTGTCAAGCTGTACAATCAGCTTACAGAGTTACACTGATGTGTGTGCACAGCAGTTGAGAAATCCTTTCTTTGGAGAACGGAAACAGATATTTCCAGCCACATACAGGCATATAAGAACTAGCACTATGACTTCGTTTGATACAGAGGAGAAACGTCTATTTCAAACTGCTCTGC
>NW_022444394.1:0-3243 GCF_009761245.1 Sapajus apella
GGCTGAGGATTGCAGCAGAATATTCCACACCTGGAGGACGGGAAGAAAAGAATATTTCAGGAAAATCATCTCATCTCCCCCAGAGCACAGGAGGGTGTGGGCCTGGGGCTGCCATGGCCATGGGCCGTCTCTCCCAGGACTCACAGCCCCACACCTGCCTGTGTCCTCGGCTAGACATGGAAGGCTCTACCCTCGCAGCCCCCGCAGGGAGTAGACCCGATGATGCCTGTGCTACTAGATCCGCTGCGGCCAGGACCTCCCGAGGCGACCACAACACGCGCCCGGCACTTATGTCCTTCCTTGGGCCACGCTGCAGGGCCTGCCTCCTGGGGGCCTCCTGGCCTCCGAGTCGTGCTGCTCCTGACGCTGAGAACGCTCCTCATCAGGAACAGAACCTTCCCTGCACGCCTGGGGCCTCACCAGCTCAATCAGGCCGTCCCCCGACAACGGTGTCCAGGCCTGCCTGCCTTCTGAACACAAAAGCTGATTAAAACCCCATCGCCCACTGGGAGCAAACGCCCTGTGCCTGGCTGCTCAGGAGGAGTCTGTGGGGAGAGAATCCTTCTTCCTTAATCTTCCGATGAGAGACCTATTTCCCCAGAAAGCAGTCGTGAGACATCCATGAGCAGGGATGCTGTGTTCCTGATAAGTTGGGAATTATCTCGCGTCTAAAAAGCGCCTCAGCTCACAGCAGCCTGCTGCCTTCGGGGGACGCGCTAGAAAACCGTCTCCCCAGCTGCTGGCAGGAGTCCTGTTCCAGTGCGGTGAGGAGCCAGGGACGTGGACACCGGAAGCCTGAGGGGTCTGCACCATCCCCACCCCATTCTCCTGGCCGGAGCCACTCCCAGCCTCAAGCCCAAAGCCCCGGGCAGAGGGTGCAGGCTCCTCAGGGAGGGGTGAAGCCCTGGGGCCACGAGCTGGGTCTAGCACAGCCGCCACAGGGGGCTATTCCCAGGTGGGGGTCTGAGAGGAGCAGGGACGTCCCCGAGGGGCACCTGGGGAGGCACAGGCCCTGCAAGGTGGCTCCAGGTCAACCTCTCAGGAGGACACCATCTCCCAGGATCCCGGGGACAGCCACACATTTCCGAACAGGGCGAGACGGAAAATAGCAAACACGAAGAGTAGGTGAGGCTCCTGGGGACGCTGACGGAGAACTTCCAGAACTGTTTTCAAAGATACAGAGAAAGGAGGGGTCAACTCCAGAACCCCCCCACTAGAATTCCTGAAGGAGATGCATGAAGAAGACATCTGCTGAGAAGCATTTGAAATACAGTAAGTCACAGTGAGCAAAGAAAACGATGCATGTGGTATAACATTAAATAATTATTAAATAATAATATCGACAGAGGAAATAAAACCAAATCCAGCTAAAAGACTGCATGTTAACAGCCTGTCAGCCAGAGGACAATAGTTGAAATTAATCATCATAATTCAGAAAGGAGGCAGAGAGGTTTATGAATTAAAGTGTAATGAATTAAATGCACGTGTCAAAGGCTAAGCAACAAGAGATGCAGAATGTCCATCCGAAAAGCCAGCAGGGGAAGGAAAAGAATGAAAAAATTCTCAAGAAGACAGTGCGTGCTGTGCTGTGTTATCCCGGAAGGCGCGCACGTCTCCATGTTTCTGTGTGTGTTTAACGTATCTCTGGAAGGTTCACAAAAGACAGGGTTGCCCACGGAGGGAACCTGGATATTCCTATCTCGGCGGCAGTTGTTAGAGAAAGAGGACATTCATTTAAAATCACCGCATATTCTTCCTGGTGGAAATTAATTTTAAAACCCGTCATTTAAGAGAATGGAAAAGTGTGACTGTAAATTAGAGATCTAAGGGACCTGCCGGGAGAGAACCTGGGCTTAGGGAGGGGTCCCTTGAGACGGGCCCTCCTGGGCACCTCTAGAGGAGATGGGTCGAGGAGAGGTCGGGAGAGGAGCCAGTGATGCGGGGAGGCAGGTCGGGCCGCTGCTGCCCTCCCAGAGCCCCTGCTGTGCCGTCGTCACATCCCTGCCATGGCTCCCTGGAGCCAGGCAGCCCGGGCTTCACACAGGCGAAGGCCCCCTGAGTGGCGTAGCCACGCCAAGACGTGCTTTACGGAAAAACCTGCCCAAGTGTTAAAGGGAAATGAGGTCACGGTGAACATTGTCACCTCTGGGCTTGAACAGAGGAGAGCGTCTGTCCTGGATGGAGGACGTGGGTGGAGAGGGACCCTAGAGCTTGGCACCTGCAATGTCAGAGGGACCTGGGTACTAACACCCGGCACAGCCGTACCATCTTGTTTGCGCCTGGGTTCATCCTCCTGGAGCCGGCTCCTCCATCCCGGGGAGCAAACCCCGCTCTCCCCATCATGATGGGCCAGCCAGGGGCAAATTGGTTTCCTGAAATGGGAGACACCTGCAGGCACAGCCCCGCGGACACTCTGTTGTCGGAGGTTGCCGTGCCCGCTTCATTTTGCTTATCTAGCTTCTCCCGATGCCCAGAGCACTTTCTAATGAGAAATGAGCAGCAAATCCGTGGAAACCAGGGGGAATGGGATGTGGCGGCATGATTTATAGTTTAGTTTGAATAAGGAGAGGATCACACCTGTGAGAGATTCGGAACCACCGCCTCCACCACACATGGCTCCTCTCAGCAGGAGTCCCTCCCACCCAGGGCTCCCCCAGCACACCCGTCCCACATCACAGGTGCCAGCCCGGCCCTGCCTGGCCCATCCTCAGCAAGCCGGACCCAGCGGGCAGCCAGAGCCCAGCCCAGGGCTGCTCCCTCCCTCCCGGTCCCCACTCAGGGCCAGCTCGTCTTCACAGCTCGACCCCGTGCCCTGGCCCCCTTTCCGCCCAGTGACTGTTCTAAGGCGTCTGGCACGACTCAGGAGTGCTGTGGAGTCAGTGGAGGCTCCCTGCCAATGACAGTGCCCCCTTCCCGTGTGCCTCTTCCCCCATGGGGGCCGCAGCATGGGGGGCGGCTTCCCGCATCAGCCCCTCGTGCGCTCTGAGCTCTGCTGCTCCACGCCTCGCACAGCTGCCCGCCCTGTGCACAAGGGAGCTGCCTTTGACCTGATTTTGGCCGTGGTGTCGGTGGTCACAGAGGTCAGGCCTTACTGATTTAGAAAGAAATGTCCTGGACTGCAAGCCATGAGCTGTGTGGCCCTCAGGACCACAGGTGGCTGCAGACCTGGACCAAGAGGCCCCAGAGGCCAGGCGGCAGGGCCCCAGGTCGCCCCAGAACACACGGTCCAGGCCTGGCTGCTGA
>NW_022444395.1:0-3243 GCF_009761245.1 Sapajus apella
CTCAAAAAAAGAGATGTGTTAAATGTGGATTAACTGAATAAGTGATTGTGTTTGTATGAATATGTGTGTGTGGAGAGGAGTGTGAAGTATGCTACTACTTTGTTACTTGAAGATCGATTAAAAACACCTCCATCTCTTCCTTCAGCAAGGATAGATGAAACGAGAGGAGCATGAATGCAAATCTATTGAGCAATTTCTAGGCTTTTCTCTCTGGGTTTGGTGGGTAGGGATGGGGCTCTAAGTTTCAAAGAAATGGTGATAATAAAATTATCACCATTAAAAATACAATAAAATTCTAGTATACCAATTCAGTTGCTAGATTGTTACTAATGGGTTCTTGATAATTCAACTACAGGTGTGCTTAGGTAGGCTGAAATACAATTAGTTTGAAGAATTACTTAGAAAAAATCCTGGATAAGAGACCTAGAAGGGATTAAGGAAGTAAGAGTTGCTCAGGCAAGTCTCTAACCGTTCATCAGCTGTGTAATGGAACGCGAGCAATGCTTTTCCTTAACCTTTAACAGAGCGGATTGCTGGGAGCTGCATCGTGACACAGATACAGGAAAGCATCATCTGAGTCTTCCTGCCTCTTTGTGTTAGTCAGGAGAGGCTAAAAGAAGTTTCTAAAGAGGAATGTCGAGTGTTTCAAGAAGCGTACCATGTGTGCTACCATTTCAGGGTATTACAGCAGAGAACTTAGAAAGGCCAAAACCCTGTACCAAACTGTAACAACCTCTTTTCCAGGTGAGACAGCCACAAAAGAAAGACACCTGAAGCAAATGGGGCCACACATGATGATCCTACTGATCTCTGCTAAATTGAGCTACAGCACACAGGAGTCCCAAAACTTGCTGGGCCTTCTTTCACCTGCATGTTGACTCTTACTAACTTATGATGAGCCCTCTGCCAAACTGTCATATGTGAAATAGCTCTTACCGTAGAGGAGGAGGGGAGGAAGAGGGAAAGAACAAAAGATAAGCAAAAGGGCTGGGTTTGCTGTGTGATCACCAGATAAAATACTAATTAAATAATGCAGGAGGGTGACCTCTTACGTGACCTAATTAGAGATTGGACATTTATCTCCTGAGTGGGACACCCATCTCATCAAGGATCTGGGACAGTGGAGATAGGAGACATGTTCTCTCCCTTTCCTTGCTCAGCACTGTTCTCTCTGCTCACTCATTGCATTTTGCTGCCAGCCCACTTTGTGGCCGCCCCTCACCTGGCCGTCTTTGCAGTGTCACTGAAAACTCACCGGCCCCTTTTTGTGGCCACTCTTTCTGTTTTTTTTTTTTCGTTTCTGGAAACAGTGAGATGCTTATATCCACCCCTTCAAATTCCTCCAGGAATATTGCTCTTGAGTCGACCTTGGGAAATTTTCATCTTGAAACATTTCTATCTCCATGCTGGGAAATTTAGTTAGTACTCCTATTTTAGGAGTTAGGGAAAGGACAACTACAGTTTTCAGCAGCTTGAATGATTTCACCAAAGGACATTTATTGACTTAGTTATGCCAGCTGTTTGTTCTCCAGATACCCTCTCCTTTGACCCTTCCCATCTGTGCACACATACACACACACACACACACACACACACACACACACACACAGAGCAGGTGTTGACTGTAAGAACACCCATTTTAGAAGCATCATTGGGGCAAAAGGGGACATTTATGGAAGGTATTTTTATGTGGAAATTCTGACAATCTCATTTTATTGTCTCATTATTCAAATTATTCAATTATTATTTTTCTCTCTGTGTTCACGTAGGGGTCATCATTTGTTCTTTTAATCGACTTCAAGAGCATGTACTCTCTTGCCCTATTCAGGAATAATTGACCCCCACCTGAGTCCCATCTTGCTCTAACAAACCAAATAATTACCAATCACAATCTTAGTCAAAAGTCTGACTAGTTAAAGCATTAACTCCCTGTGCCAGTAAGTATGGAAAGCAAAAAAGAAATTCTGTTACGATGTCTATAGACTGAAGGAGAAAGCACTATTTGAATCATAGCATTTAACTGTCATAATCTAGAAGACATACTTCATTTAAACTTCTCCTTTACTTAAAAGAAACACCTCAATGCTCACATTCCTGCCTGGAACATTTTTAGCAATAACTGCTGGTTGTCAATGACAACAATCATATTTAATTGTTCATCCAGCACTCTATTAAGTACAGATTACTTTAGACTGGATAGCAAAGATGCTGGCCAAGAGCTATGAACATATCAGTGGAAATAATGAATTACATCATCCTCCCACGAAAATGCAGGAAGGGCCAACACAGGTCAAGAGCTTGTTAGAGTTTCGGGTTGTCCGTTTTTGACTGAATTAAAAAGAAAGCAAGTTTATTATGGATTATACATTGGAAAGGTGAGAGGACTAAGGTCAAATTTCTTGATTAGGTGTCATTTAGCTATTTTACCATATCTCAAAGTGATAATTCACAAAGGGAATGAAACATATCTTGTTTCTTATATGAATTTTTAAAAGGTACACAGTAGTCTTACTGAATTTTAGTTTCATTGCATTTTCACCTCAATATTATTATTTTATCAAGCCTGATAACTAAATAATATCCTTTCATTGATTATCAGAGCACAGTTGTAATATAGATGGGATTAGCACAATGAATGCCTTTGGAGACAATTATAAAATGTCCTTTCATGCACGTACAGTTTTATAAACATGACTTTTTTTTTGGTTTTAATTCAATCTCTGATTTTTCTGAAAATTCTGGGAAGCACAAACTTATTTGATTTTTAAGTTATTGATAGATTACAGTATAATTATGTTTTTCTTTTAAACGATAAGGATAAAAAATTGGGGTTGTTTAATTAGCCATGTCACGGAACCCAGATGCAAGATCACTTTGGTGCCCTAGAAAGAACTTTGTACTGAATGGGGAAGTCCAGATATCATATTCTGGTGTTGGGCTAAATATTAATTACAAAATCATCATGCAAAAGTATTATTATTTTGCAGCAACCATTAACATTGAATGTGTGTTGTTATCAACTTAAAAAGTCTACTTTCTTGAAAACATGTGCCATAAATATTTTTTCCTCAAAGAATAAACCCACAATGATAAATGATTTCATTACAGAAATGCCTATTTATGACAATATCCTTCTGCCATTTATCCAATAATTATTTTGTTAACTATTACATTTCACAGGATTAAAATTTTACAATTGTTTTGGTAAATCTCCTGTATATCTCCATGTGTACAGAGAGCAGT
>NW_022444396.1:0-3243 GCF_009761245.1 Sapajus apella
CCCTGGCATAATAACAGCAAAAAGTTAATATTGTTATTTTACTTGCACCATAATTTTTTATAGTTTTGCAGTATTTTTTCTCTTAGTGTCATCTAAGAGCAAAGAAAATTCTTCAATCAAATGTGTTTATGCCCTAACAAGAGCTGTACTATACAAAATTATTTTTAAATATATAAGACATCTTTAATTTATCCAATATAAATACATGTTTAACATGGCCAAACAATGTTAAGACAAACAGTAAAAAAGAAAATTTGGTTATGGAATAAAATATTTGGGTATTTGAAGCAACGAAATGGCTAAAATGTTAATTGTACTTAATTGGCGTGTAACCTGAGACTGATCCAATATATCAGAAATCAAGTGACTTCTACACTCTGATCAGATTGTAATACCATTTACTAGTCTTTCTTTCTTGTTTTCTTCTCCCTTTATTTGCTCATCTCTTCATCTCTGGAATCTGTTTTTAAGCCTGAAATCCCAGTAGCTGTGCTTTCCTTCCCACTGTTATTTGTCTCTGAAACCTGTCTATCATCCTGGATGTGCCTGCCTCTTTATTAGCTATCGGCTGACTCAAGGCAGCTGCTGCCTAGTCCTGAAGTATCTAGCAGTGTCCAGTATCTGCCTTGGACTCCTTGGCCTGGGTAAATTTTATTGCTTCTCAATGGAGAATGCAATGGAGTCACAGCTTACTCCTGGGTTAGGTTCTAACATTAGTCTATTAGGTGAAGAAAAAAGTATAGATCACTGATAGTACTCTTGCAAATCTTATCAGATAAGGAAAAAAGAAATGTATCTCAAAAATGCCTCATTGCTGTTTTTTTTTTTCCAGCATTTGAATCAATCACTATGAAATGTTTGGTTTTCATTTAAGGTAATACATTATTCAAATCAGTGCTGTGTTTAAATACAAAAGTTCCACTTAGCTTAGCAAGATGCTGCCATTTTAAAAGGCATGAGGGAAAGGCCGTTCCTGTTCATTGAAGGAACTCACTGGAAGATTCCCCTGCATGATTTAAAGGATTACTTTTCCTTGATCTTTTATTTTTTTTGGTTATTAAACATGATTCTTTGTAATTTATTTGCCAATAATATTTGCCAATAATAATATATATATATATATATATATATATATATATATATATATATTTTTTTTTGAGACGGAGTTTCGCTCTTGTTACCCAGGCTGGAGTGCAATGGCGCGATCTCGGCTCACCGCAACCTCCGCCTCCCGGGTTCAGGCAATTCTCCTGCCCCAGCCTCCTGAGTCGCTGATATTTGTATATTTTTATGGCATGCGTGTAATACCTTGATACATTCATGGAATGTATAATGATCAAATCAGGTTATTGATCAGGTATTTAGGATATTCATCAACTCAAATATTTATCATTTATTTTTTCAGGAACATTTCAAATCTTCTAGCTATTTTGAAATACATATTGTTAATTATAGTCGCCCTACTGTGCTATCGAACACAGGTATTTATTTCTTCTAACTAATGTTTGCAACCAATGACTAACCTCTCTTTATCCCCTCCAACACACATAAACCCATCCCAGCTTCTAGTAGCCATCATTCTACACTCTACCTTCAGGAGGTCAGCATTTTTTGGCTCCAACATATGAGTGAGAACATGTGTTACTTGTCAGGGTCTGCCTTATTTCTCTTACTTTAATGGCCTCCAGTTTCATCCATGTTGCTGCAAATGAAAAGATTTTTATTCTCTCTTATGGCTGAACGGAATTCCCTTGTGCATATATACCAAATTTTCTTTACCATTCATCTGTTGATGGACACGCAAGTTGACCTCATATTCTAGCTATTGTGAACAGTGCTGCAATAAACATGGGGTTGCAGGTCTCCCTTTGATATACTGATTCCCTTTCCTTTGGAAAAATACCCAGGAGTGGGATTTCTGGATCGTATGGTAGTTCATTTTTAGTTGTTTGAGAAATCTCTATACTGTTTACATTCATAGCTGTATAAATTACACTCCCATCAACAGTATGTAAGAGTTCCCTTTTCTCAGCATCCTTGCAAGCATTTATGGTCTTTTTAATAATAGCTCTCCTAGCTGGGGAAGACGACAACCCTGATTATTAGTGATGCTGAGAATATTTTTCATAGACCAGTTGGCCATTTATACTTCAATTCTTATGAATTAAAAACACACATACAATATAACCCAGTCAGTTAGGCATGGATATGATAACTATGAGATCGACTAACCCTGGGAAGTGGCAGGACCTGACCTATGCAAATGCCGTATCTTCCTGAACCCTTCCTCCAGAACTACTTTCATGTGAGTAACTCTGTTTCCACTCTTTCATACTCTTTCTGTTTACATATTTTCCCCCACTTTCAAGTTCCTAAGCACTCCATTTTAATCTCATTGCACGACTGATTTTCAGCTTTGCTATTCTATGTGAGCACTGACTCCAAAAGGGACTTCCAATCTGTTTAGCTACTAGATGATGATACAGAATAGAGAAATAAACATGACATTGAATTCATATAACTGTATTAGCCTTTTACAAATCAGATCAACCATGGCAATGAACTCTCACCATCCATATTTTGGTTCATTAATATTATAAGCAAATCTATTCCTCTGGGCAGATATTAAACATGAGAGAAATTAACAAAGCTGCACTAATACAATCACAACGTCAATAATTTATAGTCTGGGAAAAGGAACTGGTAAACCACATTTTAATTATATAGGTTCATCATGACACATTACTTTTGTGACATTTTAAAATTTGTTCACAAAATACTTAATCCAGACAAGAAGGTTGTAATAAATCATAACCAGATACATTATACCAGCATACTTTTCTTTCAGTGTATTTCTCCCTAGCCTACTGTACATTTGTAAGAATATCCCTGGGGTCAGATATATTCAAACTCATTCATTTACCAAGCTGTACAAGTCTTTTTAAATATGTTACTTTAATATGTTACCAATGAGAGAACAAGTTAGTCAGTAAACAAATAAATGACTGAAAATATTACTGTGTATTCATGGATTTCATATTTGCTTCCAGGTTGCAATGCATGGAAAGGTAGAGAGTAACTTAGAATTAAAACCTGTTAAATTCAGGAACATGCTGGATAATTTTAAAAGTTGGAACAGCTATAAAGATGTAAAACCATGTTTCATTTGGGAAAAATGAAAGTTCCTAATAAGATTATTAAAAATGTGAAGATGAATTTCTATCACTTGTGTTTTGACAGATC
>NW_022444397.1:0-3243 GCF_009761245.1 Sapajus apella
GCAGAGCAGTTTGAAATAGACGTTTCTCCTCTGTATCAAACGAAGTCATAGTGCTAGTTCTTATATGCCTGTATGTGGCTGGAAATATCTGTTTCCGTTCTCCAAAGAAAGGATTTCTCAACTGCTGTGCACACACATCAGTGTAACTCTGTAAGCTGATTGTACAGCTTGACAACCATTCTGCTAGATCGCTGCGTTTTTGTTTTAGAGGCAAATATTTCTCATTACACCCTACGCTACGATTCACTCTGGAATATCCAAACGCAGCTTTTAGAGGAAACGTATTTCTAACTCGCTGAATCTAAACATAGATGCAATTTCCTAAGTTGAACGAACTCAAAGCAGAGCAGTTTGAAATAGACCTTTCTCCTGTGTTTTAAACGCAGTCATTCTGGTAGTCCTTATATGCCTATATATGGCTGGAAATATCTGTTTCCCACTTCTCCAAAGAAAGGATTTCTGAACTGCAGCACACCCACATCAGTTTAACTCTGCAAGTTGATTGTACACCTTGACAATCATTCTCCTAGATAGCTAAGTTTTTGTTTTAGAGCAAGATATTTCTCATTACAGCCTGCACTCCCATTCACTCTGGAATATCCAAACGCAGCCTTTCAAGCAACGTGTTTCTAACTCGCTGAATCTAAATAAAGATGTAACTTCCTAAGTTGAACAAGCACAAAGCAGAGCAGTTTGAAATAGACGTTTCTCCTGTGTTTTAAACGCAGTCTTACTGCTAATTCTCACATGCCATTATATGGCTGGAAATATCTGCTTCTAGATTCATTTAAGATATGTTTTCTGAACTGCTGCACACACACGTCAGTTGACCTCTGTAAGTTGATTGTAGAGCTTGACAACCATTCTGCTAGATAGCTCCGTTTTTGTTTTAGAGCAAGATATTTCTCATTACAGCCTATACTACCATTCACTTTGGAATATCCAAATGCAGGTTTTAGAAGAATCGCGTTGCTAACTCTATAAATCTAAACATAGATGCAACTTCCTAAGGTGAACGAACACAAAGCAGAGCAGTTTGAAATAGACGTTTCTCCTGTGTTTTCAACGCAGTGTACTGCTAATTCTTATATGCCTGCATATGGCTGGAAATATCTGTTTCTAGACTCCCCACAGAAAGGATTTCTGAACTGCTGGACACAAACATCAGTTTAACTCTGTAAGTTGATGGTACAGCTTGACAACCATTCTGCTAGATAGCTCTGTTTTTGTTTCAGAGCAAAATATATCTCATTACACCGTATACTCCCATTAACTCTGGAACATCCAAATGCAGCTTTTAGAACAAACGGGTTAATAACTTGCTGAATCTAAACATAGATAAACTTCCTAAGGTGAACGAACACAAAGCAGAGCAGTTTGAACTAGACGTTTCATCTGCGTTTTAAACGCAGTCTTAATGCTAGTTCTTATATGCCTGTATAAGGCTGGAAATATCTGTTTCCAGATTCTCCAAAGAAAGGGTTCCTGAACTGCTGCACACACACATCAGTTTAACTCTGTAAGTTCATTGCAGAGCTTGACAAGCACTCTGCTAGATAGCTGCGTTTTTGCTTTAGAGCAAGATATTTCTCATTACAGCCTACAGTCCCATTCACTCTGGAATATCCAAACGCAACTTTTAGAAGAAAAGTGTTTCTAACTCGCTGAATCTAAACATAGATGCAACTTCCTACGTTGAACGAACACAAAGCAGAGCAGTTTGAAATAGACATTTCTCCTCTGTTTCAAACGAAGTCATAGTGCTAGCTCTTATATGCCTGTATATGGCTGGAAATATCTGTTTCCAGATTCTCAAATGAAAGGATTTCTCAACTGTTGCACACACACATCAGTGTACCTCTGTAAGTTGATTGTACAGCTTGACAACCATTCTGCTAGATGGCTGCATTTTTCTGTTAGAGCTAGATATTTCTCATTACAGCCTATACTCTTGACAACCATTCTGCTAGATAGCAGCGTTTTTGTTTTAGAGCAAGATATATGTTTCCAGATTCTCCAAAGAAAGGATTACTGAATTGCTGCACGCACACATCAGTTTAACTCTGTAAGTTCATTGCACAGCTTGACAACCATTCTGCCAGATAGCTGCATTGTTGTTTTAGAGCAAGAGAGCTCTCATTACAGCCTATACTCCCATTCACTCTGGAATATCCAAACACAGGTTTTAGAAGAAACGTGTTTCTAACTCGCTGAATCTAAACATACATATAACTTCCTATGATGAACGAACACAAAGCAGAGCAGTTTGAAAAAGACTTTTCTCCTGTGTTTTAAACGCAGCCTTACTTCTAGTTCTTATATGATTGTATAAGGCTGGAAATATCTGTTTCCAGATTCTCCAAAGAAAGGATTTCTGAACTGCTGCATGCACACATCAGTTTAACTCTAAGTTGATTACACAGCTTGACAACCATTATGCTAGATAGCTCCGTTTTTGTTTTAGAGTAAGATATTTCTCGTTAAAGCCTATAGTCCTATTCATTCTGGAATATGCAAACGCAGCTCTTAGAAGAAACGTGTTTCTCACTCACTGAATCTAAACACAAATGCAACTTCCTAGGGTGAACGAACACAAAGAAGAGAAGTTTGAAATAGGCGGTTCTCCTGTGTTTTAAACGCAGTCTTACAGGTAGTTCTTACATGCCTGTATATGGCTGGAAATATCCGTTTGCAGATTCTCCAAAGAAAGGATTTTGGAACTGCTGCACACACACATCAGTTTATCTCTGTAAGTTGATTGCACAGCTTGACAACCATTCTGCTATATAGCTGCATTGTGGTTTTAGAGCAAGATAGCTCTCTTTACAGCCTATATTCCCTTTCACTCTGGAATATCCAAACACAGATTTTAGAAGAAACGTGTTTCCGACTCGCTGAATCTAAACATAGATGCAACTTCCTAAGGTGAATGAACACAAAGCAGAGCAGTTTGAAATAGACGTTTCTCCTGTGTTTTAAACATAGCCTTACTGTTAGTTCTTATATGCCTGTATATGGCTGGAAATATCCCTTTCCAGATTCCCCAAAGAAAGGATTTCTGAACTGCTGCACACACATATCTGTTTAACTCTGCAAACTGATTGTACAGCTTGACATCCATTCTGCAAAATACCTGCATTTTTGTTTTAGAGCAAGATATTTCTCATTACAGCCTATAATCCCATTCACTCTGGATTATCCAAACGCAGCTTTTAGAAGAAACGTGTTTCTAACTCGCTGAAT
>NW_022444398.1:0-3242 GCF_009761245.1 Sapajus apella
GCCTCCCAAAGTGCTGGGATTACAGGCTTGAGCCACCGCGCCCGGCCTATTTTCAACTAAACTGTAGAGTCCCTGAGTTCAGGAAGCTCACGCAATGCTGGCAAGTTAAGGCCCATGACCCCACCCCAAATCTCGGGGAATATTTGCTGAATGAAATTTGTGTCCTTCACAGAGTCACCAGATAATTAAGGTATTCCATTGTATGCCATGAAAAAAAGTAATGAGCAGTATGAGAATACCTGTTTCTAAGTGTTTTGGCTTCAGGGTTTAATATGGCTGCGTTAACATTAGATCTGTTCCCTGCAGGTCTTGGATCTTTTTTCTTTAACATGAGTTTCTTGGCTGAAATGAAGCGGGGTTGCCACTCTGTAATGAAACCTGTAACTGTGCCATTCAAAATAAGTGAATTCCATGTAGGGGAAAGTTGAGAACCAGCCTTTGGAACTTTGATTTTTTTACCTCCCAGGTTTAAAGGAGCAACTCGACCTGAGTGAGACCACAGAGTTGTGAACATCTGCTCTCTGTCTACATGATATTTACCCCCATTCCTCACAAGAAAGGGCAGAAACAAGGTGGAATAAATGATTTCCAGCATTCTCTGAATTCCTGGAACAATGTTGAAATAGATATTTTCCTGAGGAGGCCATTATAGGTGATTGGACTTGGCCATTGCAGAGTGAGTCTTTTCCATCCAAAGTTATTTAATTTGTGCTTATTATTATTGCTGCAGAAACATTTTTGGATCCAAACCTTTCCCTCCACTCTCATAAATTTAGCTGAAATAGCTGCACATAAATATTGGACATGGTTCCAAGTCTGTCACCATACCCAGATGTCTCCTCTGCTTCTCTGTGGCTGCTCCTAAGTTCTGCCTCGTCTCATAGATGAGAAGGAACTCCGACCCGTCGCTCAGCACTCAGGACCCCAGCATCTTTTCTTTTGTCAATCATTTTCCTGAGTACTTGTAATGACTAAGGTTTTACATTCATTATCTTTTTTTTTTTTTTTGAGACAGAGTCTTGCTCTGTCACCAGGCTAGCGTACCCCCCAAATAAAATACCAGCTCTCTAATGAAGACTCTGTCTCCACTTTCTGGAGGACCTGGGCTAAGACAGTTATTTTATTTTCTCAATATACACAATTGAGTTGCTGTGTAAAAATGGCTCATTGAGGGGTGAAGAAAAGAATGAGCATAATAACATAAACTACAATTCAGAAAAGCCTCCCAAACACGGGCAGTCGGGAAGAATCTCTTGTGAATGCCAGCAGGAGTCTGAGTGGGAGAAACAAACTATTATTTCATGTACAACACAGAAAAAAGGAAAATCAAGTTCAACACAGTCCCTAGTGTACTGTCTTCTATACAACTTTTCAAATGGCTGGGCGAGGCAATCCCAAGCACTTTGGAAAACCAAAGTGGGTGGATCACAAGGTCAGGAGTTCAAGGCCAGCCTGGCCAAGATGGTGAAACCAGTCTCTACTAAAACTACAAAAATTAGCCAGGCACAGTGGCAGGTGCCTGTAATCCCAGCTACTCGGGAGGCTGAGGCAGGAGAATTGCTTCAACCCAGCAGCAGAGATTACGGCAGAGGTTACAGTGAGCTGAGATCACTTCACTCCAGCCTGGGCAACAGAGTGAGATTCCGTCTCAAAAAAAAAAAAAAAGTTTTTTAAACGTCTGCTTTATTTCTACACAATGAAACTCTGACATATCCAGTAGAACAATTTAGGTTTTAGGACAAGCACAAAATAATGATTTGCAGTATGCAATTTTGTTGCCAAAACCATAGAGACATCATTCAAACTCCCACTTCTTATACTAAAAACAGGTAGTTCACTTGGCTGCCAAGAATCTTATAAAATCAGCCCCACATTTACAAATGTTATGCCAGGAGAAAAAGTAGAAAAGTTTATTCACAAAATTTCTTTTTATAACATCTCTATGGATAGCACATATCACATGTGGAAAAGCCATTACTATCCTATGTGTGTGAGCAGATGTTTTACTTTATAGCTGCATAAAAATGCCTGTGTCCAAAGTATGAATCAACTTTTGGCATTTGTATAAGTCAAGTTAGGCCAGGCGACATGGAGCAACAAATAAACCCTGAAGCAGTGCCTTTGTAAAGTCCGATGCAGTTGGGGGACCCCTTGCATACTCTAGCTGTGCCATGGAGAACCGGTGTCTGCCAAAATCACTGCAGCACAGGAAGAGATGCGGGAGGCATGCAGCTCTTAAACGTCTTCACTTGGAATGACACATTGAGAAATACCAGGAGGAAACATGAGGACAACAGGTCATTGCTTCTGCCCATGGTGCCTGTATGAGGGAGGAGTACGAATGGCTTTGTTGTTGCTGACTGCCAACAGGAACCCACACCTTGGGGGAGTGTGTGTGTGTGTGTGTGTGTGTGTGTGTGTGTGTGTGTGTGTAAATAACCAGGAGATGTGATGAGCCTTGGCAGTTCAGCCACCGATGGATGTGGATGGGGTGTGTGCTCCATGTGCGTGAGGGGGCACTGCCACAGTATGAGAGGCTGCATCTGAATGTCAACCATACCCTGGGTTATCCTCCAAGAAAACCCAAGGACAACCGCATGCTCCCAACCTTGATTCAGTATTTAAGAAAATGAAAATCACATGTAACCCACATGCTTGTACTTCTCTTCAATGTGTTGTGGCAAGACACGGATACTGAAACACTAGGGCTTCAGTCTAGGTCCTGCTGCTCACTGCACAGAAAGCCAATCACTGAGACAACAAGTATTGCCAGGGAAGAAGTCTTTAATCAGGTGCTGCAGCTGAAGAGATGGGAACTCAGCCTTAAATTCATCTCCCTGGTAGACTAAAATTAACAGCGTACACAACAGGAAAGAAATGTGACCCTGCATGGAAAAACAGAAATGAGGGAGTGGTAAGGAAGAGGAATTGGTCCACAGGAAGCAGGTGGTGGGTTAGGCAGTCATGACCAGTGAGGGGTTTGACATCTCATTGTCCAGATGCCGCAATCTGGTGAGTTTCAGTTCCTTGGTACTATCTGGAAGGCCTGATGATTGGTTTCCTGAGAAAGAAACTCAGTTAAGACAATTGCAACTTTCTCAAGTTTTAAGACTGGGAGGGGCAGTTTCTACGTTTATTCAAAAGAAACTGTAAATATCAGTTATATGGGACAGTTGGGCCAGTGTCAAAACAAGCAGCAAGTACGAGACACTGCTTTTCCAAACACAGTTAAGATGACTGTC
>NW_022444399.1:0-3242 GCF_009761245.1 Sapajus apella
TGCCTGGCACCCCATGAGTTCTGTTTTCCCAAATAAAAGGGGACTGGAAGAAAATAAAAATGTGTATATAGCTTGATGACATAAATGGATATCCTGAATCAGCTGCTTAACAGAGAGGGTTAGAAAATGTGGAAGTAGAAAAAAAGAAAATAATAAAAAAAGAAAATGTAGAAGTATAGGAACACACAGCAGAAGAATTTTAACTGCTCTTTGTAAATGCTGTGGGAGAAATCAACATTGACAAAAGCACATAATTAAAGTATGATTTTAGTATCATGAATTATAATTTTTGTCCTGCCCTAAGCTGTAGAAAGTGTTAGTGAGAATCTGTCTAGAAAATATCTATTTGTGTATAGTGTTTTTGTTTTTCTATAGAATTGAAGGAGTCTCCCCTTTGAGACTATCCTCAAAATGTCCCCATCTGTAGGGTGTATTATATAAATGTCTTCATATTTTGGGCATGTAGACGATATGCTTCCCTAGCTTTCTGTTAGTAGCAAGGGTTCTTGCCAGTTTTATATTTCATTAATTGCAACAGCAATAATCCTAGGATTCACAGTTGTTTTAAGGCTGTCCTCTCAATCAATTTATTTTTTAAGAAAATGTGATTCTTTTGACAATCAAAGATATATTTTTAATCATTTAATTTTGATCTGTAATCAAACCAAAAAAATTCTCAAAGTTTAGAATTTTCTTATATGAATATGACATTTTTAATTGTATTTATTTATTTATTTATTTTGAGATAAAGTGTCAGTCTGTCACTCAGGCTGGAATGCAGTGGCTCAATCTTGGCTCACTGCAACTTCCACTTCCTGGGTTCAAGCAATTCTGCCTCAGCCTCCCAAGTAACTGGGGCTACAGGTGTGCACCAGCATGCCCAGCTAATTTTTTTGTATTTTTAGTAGAGATGGGTTTTCACTGTGTTCACCAGGATGACCTCTATTTTCCAACCTCGTGATATTCCTTCCTCAGCCTTCCAAAGTGCTGGGATTATAACCATGCCCAGTCAAATATGATGTTTTTAAAAAAGGATTCAACAAAATGGTGGTCTTGCTGACAGAGAAAAACTATAAAAATACATTCATATTCACAAATGCTTCTCTTAGGATAAGATAATTTGACTTTATAAAGAGTTTCATTTATTGCCTCTGCTTCAGGTTTAGTAGAGATTTTTTTCATCTGTACAATGGTATATTTAAATTTCATGCACTTTTCCTAAAACCAAGCCCTTCAGGAGAGGAGCTACCATTTGTTCTTTTTTACAAATAAAGTACCTTTGCACTCTTATTTAGTGCATTTAGACTCATGAGTCTAAATATTTAAAGATTAGACCGGGTGCGGTGGCTCACGCTTATAACCCCAGCACTTTGGGAGGCCAGGATAGGTGGATCACTTGAGTCCAGGAGTTTGAGGCCAGCCTGGGCAGCATAGTGAGACACCGTCACTGAAAATGAAAGAATATATAAATTTAAAATAAAACAAAAAACAAATAAATATTTGAAAATTGCAAATCAAGCTAACAAAATATTAAACAATGTGTATTTTCTATCACACATAGGATTAAATCTAAAGTTCTCTACCTCCTGGAACATAGTGTAACAGAGATTTAGCCACTGCTTTCACCCTTTAGCCAGGTCTTGTCTCTGAGTGTTCACATACGATTTCACCATACACAAGAAGTGTTCTATGCTTGTCAGCTTTTCAGTACCTCAGGATATTATTTGACCAACTTTTACTCAAACTCCCTGCATACACTTTCTCCCTCCCTCTCTCCCTCTCTCTCTCTCTCTCTCTCTCTCTCTCTCTCTCGATACAGAGTCTTCCTCTGTCACCAGGCTGGAGTGCAGTGACATGATCTCAGCTTACTGCAACCACCACCTCCCAGGTTCAAGCGATTCTCCTGCCTCAGTCTCCCGAGCAGCTGGGACTATAAGCATGCACCACCACGCCCAGCACATTTTTGTTTTTTTAGTGGATACAGGGTTTCACCATGTTGGCCAGGATGGTCTGGTTCTCCTGATCCCTTCATCCGCCCTCCTCAGCCTCCCAAAGTGCTGGTAATACAGGTGTGAGCCACCATGCCCAGCCTACACTTACTCCTTGCTCACCTCTCAGGACTAAGAATACCGGCACCAGTATTATAACCTGTCGTGGAAAGAAAGACCCAGGGAAATATGACATCAGAATTAGAAAGTTTGGGGCCCTTAAGGGAATCCCTATGTCTTCTGGACTTCAACTTTGGTCATAAAAGGGAGCATAAACTTTGGGTTAACCCATCACCTTATCTTATATGGAGCTATTTGGCTACTTGAGAGCCAAATAGAGGCTTTACTATTGAGGACCCAAGTTAGAGGCTATCTAAGGTGTTATTGTATATTACTGATAACTGTATTTTAATCATTGCACCACAATGTTCCCTTATTCGTTAATAGTCACCTTGATGTTATTGCATTGCTTTCATTAACTGCTTTGTGTGTCTTCCATTGGGCTGTTTCACACAAAAGTTGCATTAGGTAAACATCAACTCTATTATAGTTTGTAATTATACTTTTAGGTGTAATGCTATTCAAGACTTTATGGTTGAAGAACATGAAATAATACTGATGAATGAAACTTTTATTATATAATAATTAATAAAGCAATATTACATTTTTAATATAGAATACTACATTTAAGGAGTAATTTTCTGTCAGAAGAAAAGTAATTTTCTGTCATATATAAGCTGTATGAGGGCAAAGATTTCTGTCTCCTTTATTTCACTGATGGATAATAGCCTAGAAGAAGAACTGACACAAGGTGGTGGCTGTGTAAATATTTGTGTAATAAAGTTTTGAATTCAAAAATGCTGAAAATGTTATCTCATTGTGACTTCCAGTTTTTCAGGAATGAAGGAATATTGTAATAAAGAAATTACCTGAAATTCACTTAGAAAAATTTTAAGACTATTTTAGTAGAAAGCACCTTCATAAAAGATAAAGATATGATTTCATCTCTAGATGAACTCATTATTAAATTTGAATGACCTCAAATTTTTTGGTTGCCTGAAAATACTGTTTTCAATGGAGTTTGATATTTTTTCTAATTTACTAAGTGTGTTCTTGTCTAGATAATATGTTGTTTAAAGAGACTTAGAATTTTTCCTTGAATAATTTAATTATGAAAGCCACTGATAATACAAAATGATGAGAGACAATTTTATTTCTCTCAAATCACTTTCTAAAATTGAGGAGGGATCTATA
>NW_022444400.1:0-3242 GCF_009761245.1 Sapajus apella
ATTGGCAGATGAGGTGATCATTTACATAGGAAACACAAGCAAATCAATAGACAAACCGTTGGAAATAAACAGAGTTTACTTATGTCGTTAGATATACAAATATCAACAGTGTTTTTCTGTACCAGCAATAATCAATTAGAAAATATAAAGAAAGAAAATAAGATATTGTTTACAAAAGCAAAAAACCTACAGAAAAACTATCAAATATCCAGGATTTAACTTTAAAAAATATTATTAGACATTTTAGAGGGAAAATGAAAAGCTCTATTATAGGACATGAAAGAAGGCCTAGAAAGACAGGGTTGGCATGAACATTATGAAGACCTCAGTTCTAACAAAAGTAGTCCACAGGTCGGGCATGGTGACTTACGTCTGTAATCCCAGCACTTTGTGGGGCTGAGGCTGGTGGATCCCTGAGGTTAGAAGTTCAAGACCAGCCTGGCCAACATGATGAGGGCCCGTTTCTACTAAAAACACAAAAAATTAGCTTGGGGTGATGGCTCCTGTCCATAATCCCAGCTACTCAGGAGGCTGAGGCAGGAGAATCGCTTGAACCCAGGAGGCAGAGGTTGCAGTGAGCCGAGATCGCAACACTGCACACCAGCCTGGGCGACAAGAGCAAAACTCCGTCTCAAAAAAAAAAAAAAGAAAAAGAAAAGAAAGAAAATGATGTACACGATGGGATACCACCTTACAACCACCAGAGTGATAAACATTACAAAACCAACCACCACCAAACAATGGAGGGATACAGGGAAACAGGAAGCTTTATGCAGCACTGCCCGTCGGAAAGTATAAGCTGGTGTGACCATCCCAAAGAACAATGAAGCAAAATTAGGTATGACCAGGACCCAACTCTGCGAATGCACCAGTATCCACAAGGAGACAATTGCCAGAATATTCATGACAGTGTGGCTTGTGGGGGTGTTAATATTAGAAAAAAATCTAGGTATCCACCACTGTACTAGGGGAGCAAGTAAAACCGGGTCTATGCACACAGCACCATGCATCACTCAGAAGTGAAAGCGAGATGACTAGAGAGCATGGACAGGCTCAAAAATACAATGTTGAGAAAAAAGGTTTAAAGAAAAATCACAGCATATTACATCTAGGAATTCGAAACCACTATACAGATTTCAAAGTAACACATGCACAAATTCACACAAGGTGGACCGTAAAGCCACTTATTTAATATACCAAAGTGGGTGTCTGAAAAGGGGTGTGAAAGGGGTCTGGGAATAGGAACGAAGAGAGGAAGGAGCCTTGCATTGGCCCACAGGGTGCCAAGAACTGAGAAAGATCAACTCAATACTGTGCACCTGAGGTTCTTTTAAAAAAAAAAAAAAAAAAAAGAATGCCAGTTGCGAGGGAGAGGGTCCCACACCGGGTGCAGGAGACGGCACAAGTCCGGCGAAGAACCAAGGGGTCGTGACCGGAGCCGAGTGGCCGCGGAGCGGCGGGAGGGCGGATGCCCCTTCGAGAGCTCCTCTTTCTCTCAGAAGCCGCGAGTGCGAGACAGGAGCGCCAGGGCGGCGGAAGAGGCGCGGAGGGCAGGAGAGCCCCCGCCCCACGGTCCCGAACTCCTGCTCCCAAACCTCCTCCCTAGCCGCCCTGCTTACCTGGCGCCAGCTCCGGGCGCGGACCCGGGGACCGCCATGACCTGAGACCCGGCGGACTCTGTAACCCTGCGGCCCCGAGTTCAGCACTGGGCAGAGTCCGAGGATGGGAGGGGCGCCGGCGACCACAGAGACGGCGGTGGATAGAGAGGAAGGCGCAGGAGACGCGGCCTCTCCCGGAAGCGACCGCCGTCTCTTAAAAGTACCAGAGAGTGGAATCGGGTGCCCCGGCGGCTACAGCGCCCCCATCTGGATTTGGGAGGCTTCCCTTTTGACAATAGGTGGCTGGGGAGTGTAACTACTTTATGACAAGTTTTTAGATTCTGAATATAATAGATGTTTTGTATATTCTCCCAGATAAGCCAGCATGATCTTTAAAAAAGTATAAATTAGGCTTCCAACCGGGCTCACTTCTGTAATCCCAGCACTTTGGGAGGCTAAGGTGGCAGTATCACTTGAGCCCAGGAGTTCAAGACCAGCCTGGGCAACATAGCAAGACCCCGCCTTTACAAAAGATAAAAATTAGCCGGGCTTGTGGCGAGCGCCTGTGGTCCCGGCTACTCTGGTGGCTGAGGCAGGAGAATCACTTGAGCCCGGGAGGTCAAGGCTGCAATAAGCCGTGATTATGCCACTGCATTCTAGCCTGGGCCACAGAGGGAGACCCTGTCTCAAAAATAAATAAGTAGATTATAATGATCGATAGATAAGATAGATAGTTGAATGAATGAAATGCTTATCAGCTGACTTATTAGTACCCGAAGGGAGGTAGGAAATGCCTCAATAAAACAAACAGCACAATCTCACAGGGCCCTAAATTTGAATCTGGATGTATCTTCCCACTTTCCTTCAATCCTTACTAAGTTTCAGCTGTATGCCAAACACTCCACAACATACACGTATCACTTGTCTTTATGGAAGTTGCAGTTTAGCTGGGTAGGGTCAATCAGTTGACAATTACAGCTATCTTTTTTCTTTCTTTTTCTTTTTTTTTTTTGAGACGGAGTCTGACTCTTACCCAGGCTGGAGCGCAGTGGCGAGATCTCAACTCACTGCAACCCCTGCCTCCTGGGTTTAAACAATTCTCTGCCTCGGCCTCCAGAGTAGCTGGGATTATAGGCACCCACCACCACGCCCAATTAATTTTAGTATTTTTAGTAGAGATGAGGTTTCACCAATTTTGGCCAGGCTGGTCTCGACCTCAGGTGATCCAGCTGCCACGGCCTCCTGAAGTGCTGGGATTACAGGCATGAGCCATGGTGCCCAGCTTGCTACTTCTTAAAAGTTTACAGTAATAGGTGGGGCGTGGCGGCTCACACCTGTTATCCCAGCACTTCGGAAAGCGTGGTGGCTGGATTACCTGATTTCAGGAGTTCAAGACCAGCCTGGCCAACATGGCGAAACCCCGTCTCTACTAAAAATACAAAAATTAGCCGGCCATGGTGGTAGGCACCTGTAATCCCAGCTACTCAAGAGACTGAGGCAGGAGAATTGCTTGAACCTGGGAGGCGGAGTTTGCAGTGAGCTGAGATTGCACCACTGCACTCCAGCCTGGGTTCACAGAGTGAGACTGTGTCTCAAAAAAAAAAAAAAAAAAAAAAAAGAAGAAGAAGAAGAAGAAGAAGAAGT
>NW_022444401.1:0-713 GCF_009761245.1 Sapajus apella
GTTCACCTGCAGCAGCTGTTGAACAGCAAGGGTTGTTACCAGTTTTCTTCTTCTGCTATCTTTGTCCCAGATGGATACCCGCCTAGTGTCAATCTGATCTCTCTTTTATGAGGTGTCTTTTTGGATTTATAGGGGTCAGGGAGCTGCTTGAGGAGACGGTCTTTTCTTTATAGGAGCTGAAATGGTGAGTTGCGAGCTCTGTTGTTGTTCATTCAGAGCTGCTGGGCAGGTACTTTTAGGTCTGCTGCAGCTGAACTCATAAACTGCTTTTTGTTCCCAGGTGCTCTGTCCCAGGGATTTAGGGCTTTATTTATGAGTTTCCGTTATGCTGCCGCCTTCTTTTTTTTTTTTTTTCTCCTTCAGACCTGCCCAGCCCAGCAAGGAGGCAGCCTAGTCACTGTCGGCCTATAGCAGCTTTGCTGAGCTGCTGTGGGCTGCGCCCCGCTGCCGAGTGAACTTCCCTGCAGTCCTGTTTATATGGGTGTAGTTAGAACTGCTTTGGCGATGGTGGCCTGCCTCTGTTGGGGCGGAGTCTCTGCTGTGGCGGGTTGCCTTGACAACGCTGGGCTGCCTCAGCAATGGCGGGTTGCCTTGGCAGCGGCGGGCTCCCTTGTAATGGCGGACGTCCCTCCCCCACAGAGCTGGACCGTCCCGGGTTCAGCTGCCATTGCTGTGAAACTCTCAATCCAGAGTTTCTGGTTGCTGTTCTTTTG
>NW_022444401.1:813-2227 GCF_009761245.1 Sapajus apella
GTGTATTTTGTATGGAGAACCGCAGCTCCAGGGCGCCGAAAAAGCAGCTGCGCGGGGCAAAGCAGCAGCGCCAGCCGGCACAGCCGCGCTGGCCACCTGTGGAGCACCTCCGCCCTGGAATTTCCTAGTCTGTGGGCAATAAAAATGCGGCGTCCACTCACTCTCTGCGCTTTCACTGGGAGCTGCAATCCTGAGCTGTTCCTAAACGGCCATCTGGGATCTCCCCCTACTCCTAGAACTTTTAGAAGAAATCTGTTTCTAACTCGCTGAATGTAAACATAGATGCAAATTCCTAAGGTGAGCGAATACAAAGCAGAGCAGTTTGAATGAGATGTTTCTCCTGTGTTTTAAACCCAGTCTTACTCCTAGTTCCTATAAGCCTGTACATGGCTGGAAATATCTGTTTCCAGATTCTCCAAAGAAAGCATTTCTGAACTGCTGCTCTCACACATCAGTTTAATTCTGTAAGTTGATTGCACAGCTTGACAACGATTCTGCTAGATACCTGCTTTTTTGTTTTAGAGCAAGATATTTCTCATTTCAGCCTATAGTCTCATTAACTGTGGCATATCCAAACGCAGCTATTAGAAGAAACGTGTTTCTAACTCACTCAATCTGAACATAGAGCCAGCTTCCTAGGGTGAACGAACTCAAAGCAGAGCAGTTTGAAATAGGCGTTTCTCCTGTGTTTTAAACGTAGTCTTACTGCTTGTACTCCTATGCCTGAATATGACTGAAAATATCAGTTTCCAGATTCTCCAAAGAAAGGATTTCTCAACTGCTGCACACACACATCAGTTTTAATCTGTAAGTTGATTGTACAGCTTAACAACCGTTCTCCTAGATAGCTGCGTTTTTGTTTTAGACAAACATATTTCTCTTTACAGCCTGTAGTCTCAGTCACTCTGGACTATCCGAACTCAGCTTTTAGAAGAAACGGTTTTCTAACTGGCTGTATCTAAACATAGATGCAACTTCCTAAGTAAACGAACACAAACCAGAGCAGTTTGAAATAGACGTTTCCCCTGTGTTTTAATCGCATTCTTACTTCTCCTTCTCATATGCCTGTATATGGCTTAAAATACCAGATTCTCCAAAGAAAAGATTTCTTAACTGCTGCACAAACACATGAGCTTAACTCTGTAAATTAATTAAACAGCTTCACAACCATTTTGCTATATAGCTGCGTTTTTGGTTTCGATCAATAGATTTCTCATTACAGCCTAGAGTCTCAGTCACTCTGGAGTATCCAAACGCAGATTTTAGAAGAAACGTGTTTGTAACTCGCTGAATCGAAACACAGATGCAACTTCCTTAGGTGAGCCAACAAGAAGCAGAGCAGTTTGAACTCGACGTGTCTCCTGTGTTTTAAAGGCAGTCTTACTGCCAGTTCTCACATGCCTGTACATGGCTG
>NW_022444401.1:2237-3241 GCF_009761245.1 Sapajus apella
AAATTGATTATACAGCTTGACAACCATTCTGCTAGATAGCTGTGTTTTTCTTTTAGAGCAAGATATTTCTCATTGCAGCCTACAGTCTCATTCACTCTGAACTATGCAAAAGCACGTTTTAGAAGAAACGTACTTCAAACTCGCTGAATCTACACATAGATGCAATTTCCTAAGGTGAAGGAACTCAAAGCAGATCAGTTTGAACTAGACGATTCTCCTGTGTTTTAAACGCAGTCTTACTGCTAGTTCTAATATGCCTGTATAAGGCTGGAAATATCTGTTTCTAGATTATCCAACGAAAGCAATTCTGAACTGCTGCACACACACATGAGTTTAACTCTTTGAGTTGATTCTACAGCTTAACAACCATCTACAGCTTAACAACCATTCTGCTATGTAGATGCGTTTTTGGTTTAGATCAATAGATTTCTCATTACAGCCTATAATCTCAGTCACTCTGGAATATCCAAACGCAGATTTTACAAGAAACGTGTTTGTAACTCGCTGAATCCAAACACAGATGCAACTTCCTTAGGTGAGCGAACACAAAACAGAGGAGTTTGAACTCGTCGTCTCTCCTGTGTTTTAAAGGCAATCTTACTGCTAGTTCTCATATGACTGTATATGGCTTGAAATATCTGTTTCCAGATTCTAAAAAGAAAGCATTTCTGAACTGTTGCACACTCACATCAGTTTACCTCTGTAAGTTTATTGTACAGCTTAATATCAATTCTGTTATGTAGCTGCGTTTTTGTTTTTCAGCAAGATATTTCTCATTACAGCCTTTACTCTCAGTCACTCTTGAATATCCAAAAGAACTTTTAGAAGGAAGGTATTTCTATCTCGCTGAATCTAAACATAGATGCAAATTCCTAAGGTGAGCGAACACAAGGCAGAGCAGTTTGAACGAGATGTTTCTCCTGTGTTTTAAACGCAGTCTTACAGCCAGTTCTTATATGCCTGTATATGGCTGAAAATAGATGTTTCCAGATTCTCCAAAGAAA
>NW_022444402.1:0-1412 GCF_009761245.1 Sapajus apella
TGGTTACATAGGTAAAAGTGTGGCATGGTTTGCAGCACCTGTCAACCCATCACCTAGGTATTAAGCCCCGCATACATTAGCTCTTATTGTGATGCTCTCCCTCCCACTTCCCCCCCAGCAGTCCCCATAGTGTGTTGTTCCCCTTGCTAACATTGTATATATTCTAATACCACTTTCTTTCTAATGACAAATCTACATGATGAGTCAGGGGGTTTTCTTGCTTGCTTGTGTCTGGAGAGCCCCCTGGCTTCAGGTTCCTGATAGGTATGAGGATCTGAGGCATGGTGTGAGAAACATGTCTCCATGAAGAACTCGGCTCTGGGACAGGAGATTCTCCATCATGGCCTATTGATGCTACTGTTGAAATAGGTTTTTATTTCAGTCTGAAATCCTTCACACACAGAGAGCCAAGGTAGCTGCTTTAGGTCATGGTGAGGATCAAGTGGTCCACATGATGGTTTGAGGGGTTATTTTGGCGCATGCATTCTGTGGAAAAGCATTGCTTTTCAGAAAAATTTGATTGTCCTGTATGTGTCAGTATTTTTCCAATGGAACAAAAAAATGAAACCGTTTCATCGGGCAATGTCACTTGTTCACCCCAGAAGTGATTTTCTCATGACCACATTGTCCTAGACATCTTTAATCTAGATGAAGCTTCCCAGTGGTGCTGCAGGGGTGCTTCTGTGTGCGAGTCAAGGAAAATGTCAGCGTTGCCTACATTGAGGTTCTCAGAATTAATGGACAGCTGCTCATTGGGCTCCAAGGGAGAGAGCAAGAGAGAACCTCGTGCTAGACCTGAAGGGGAACATGATTTAGAGGATCAGAGGGGAAAAATGAGGACATCTGGGACGTTGTTAAAGGAGAATGTCAAGGTTGCAATGTTAGAGGCATCAGTTCAGCAGCATCACCGGGGCCCAGGCAGGATATGAGACCCCTTCTGGGGAGGAGTGAGTAGGACTTGGCCTTCCTCTCTGTCGAAAGCTTGGTGTGAACATCACTCTAAATGCCTTCAGAAAGGAGCTCCTTCCTGACCCATGTCTTCCGTGTCTTTGTGTGATGATGGCAAAGACACCGGCAGAAATTGCTGAGAGGGGCAGAACAGGAATCAGGTCCCCATTTTTCTGACACAGAGCAGACAGGACATGAGTCAGTAGGAATGGACCTCAGGATCAGGCCAGACACAGAGAGGTCCCAGGCCTGATCTTTTTGGGGCTGAGACAGGTAAGTTTTTATTTTTCACCTCTTCTGGAAGTCTCCCGAGGAATGTTTCTTCAGTAGACCCTGTTGGCCAAGGGTCTTCTGGCCCAGAAATGCTTTTCAACTGGAGAGAGTCCCCCAGCTCTTGGCCTGGGCGTCTGCAGCACTCCCAAGTAGCAGGGCAGGTGGTGAGGGACATGAGTTCCAGTGCAGGG
>NW_022444402.1:1422-3241 GCF_009761245.1 Sapajus apella
TCCTGGGAAGGACACATTAGGCTCCATGGATGTTTTAGCAAACACATCCCTGGGATGAGCTCTAGGTCACCCCTGGGCTGGAATCTAGTGCAGGTGTGGAAAGGTGTTCTTCTCAGCCTGGCCAGCCTGTTGAGCCCCACTCTCTTCCTGGAGCCTGCCCAGCTTCTGAGTCAGGGTCCCTGGAGATGAGGGCGAGCTCCTGAGGACAGTGAGACGCCCCTACCCCTGTGCTCCTGCTGCTCTGATCTAGTCTATACAGGGTGTGCAGGGCCACACTCTTCCACTGGGTGCAAGCGCGTCCCTGCTGGAATCCCTCTGGACCTGATGTTGTCCTCACTGTCGTATCCCCAGCCCCACACAGTGTCTGGCCCTTGTGCAGATGCCCAGGAAGTAACCGTAAATGTGTGGTAGGATCACAGCAGCAAACGATTCTGCAGAAAACACCAGGATAGGGGAGTCAGGTCTTCCTCATGTCTGGATCTCTGGAGCTGTCCCATCTAGTGTGCTTCTGTCATATACATGTCTCTTTATAGTTAAATAAACTTAAATATATACAATGAAATATTCAAAACCTCCTCACAACAGCCACCATGCAATGGCCCAGCAGCCATACAGGAGAGAGCATTTCCATCCCCACAGAATGCTGTCTTGCATGTCTGCCGTGAGCCTGGCCCAGGGTCTGATTGTTGGACTCATTTCACTGAAAGCGTGCACATCAAAGTTGGGATCTCAGGGTTGTGGGATTGGAGGTGACACCTATAATGGGCCAGTGGAAGGAAAAATGGAAAGGTGATTCCTTCAGCTCCTCTTTCTCACTTGAAGGCTGGAAAGTGTGAGCAATGCCTTGTTGAAAACCTCTGGCTCCACAGAGCCTAGAGAGAGCCTGAGAACACTGAGGAAATCTCAGGGTGATCTCGTGTAATCAGTGTGACCTCACCTGGAGTAGGAGGGTGGGTGAGTCACTCTCTGAAATAACTTCTTGCTGAGATTTGTATCTCTAAAGATTGGCCAGTGGACGCCATCCATGAGGGAAGCTGCAATAGGACAATTTGTGCAGGTAGAAAATGATACCCTAGGCCGGGCGCAGTGGCTCACGCCTGTAATCCCAACACTTTGGGAGGCTGAGGTGGGCAGATCACGAGATCAAGAGATCAAGACCATCCTGGCCAACATAGTGAAATGCCATCTCTACTAAAAATATAAAAATTAGCTGGGCGTGGTGGTGTGCACCTGTAGTCTCAGCTACTCAGGAGGCTGAGGCAGGAGAATTGCTTGACACCAGGAGGCGGATGTTGCAGTGAGCTGAGATCCCGCCACTGCCCTCCAGCCTCGTGCCTGGTGACAGAGCAAGACTCTGTCTCAAACAAACAAACAAACAAAAATGATACCCTAGGAGTATTTCTGGGAGCAGTTGGGTTAAACCTGTTGCTTTGGAACCTAGGAAGGGGGGTATGAAGCCAGAACCAAAAAAAAAAAAAAAAGCTGTAGAGGACTGACTTGTTCCTGTTGTATTTTAATAAGATAGAGATGAGAGGATGTGTGTCCATGGACTTTGTGGGCTGTGTTTGTAACCATCGTTTCTTGCTCTGGTATTTAATGATGACTTTTCTCAGGAGACCAGTTTTTCCTGCCTGTGTCACAGCAAACATCTAAGCCTTGCATTTTGATTGGTTAACATCTCTTGGGATTTGGGAATGCGAGAGTATGATTAGGCATTGGCATTGTCTAAGATGAAAGATAGCTGGTGAGACTCCCTCACGGTACTATTTGAACATAGTTGTTTCTCTGAGACGGTCTCAGAATCTTCAGTCCCACACTC
>NW_022444403.1:0-3241 GCF_009761245.1 Sapajus apella
GGGCCTTGAGTCAGAGTTCAAGCATCATTTCTGTAGTACCAGTGCACAATTGTAAATCACCTCTCCGGCCTCACTGGTTAACTGTACCTGAGGCTGAGACTGTAACCCATTTGGAACAAGGGGAAGCTGGAGGGAGGCAGCACAGCGTAGTGGTGGAGACCAGCACTGGAGTTGGGTGGACCTGTGTGCCCTCCCAGCCCCACTGTTTCCTGTGCGTGAGCCTGAGGCAAGCCAACTAACTGCTCTGAGCCTTGATTCCCTTTCCAGTAAAATGGGCATGCTGTTTATCTCCTAAAATTGTTGTGAGGATGAAGATAGAGAGGATATATAAAGATCAGCATGATGCTTACTTAGTGTGCAGTTAAGAGCTTGATAAATGTTCACTACTGTGACTACTCTGCTGATGCTAGTACTGCTGTAGAGACGCTGAATTCCAGGTAACAGAGCACAGAAATCCTGAAGAGTGGAATCTCTAAATCCCACTTCCTGACTAACAGCCTGGACCAGGAGGAATCTGTGACTGCCCTGAGAAGACTGTGCCCCAAGCACAATCCTCTCCTAACAGGATAACTCAAATGTTGCCTCTTCTCTCAAGGCTTCCCTGGCTTCTTGCTAGGAATAAAAGAGCATGTTTCTATTATTATAGCCCAATCATTCATATATACATATATATGTGCATATACATATATATGTGTATATGTGTGCATACACATATGTGTGTGTGTGCATACACATATATATGTGTATGTGTGTGTGTGTGTGTGTGTGTGTATGTATGTATGTATAGTTTTTTTCAGCTTTTATTTCTTTTTAGAAAAAGAGTCTTGCTATTTTGCCCAGGATGGCCTCAAACTCCTGCCTCAGCCTCCCAAGTAGCTGGTACTACAGGTGCATGACACTGTGCTTGGCTACATATATGTGTGTGTGTGTGTGTGTGGTGTGGTGTGTGTGTGTGGTGTGTGTGTGTATGTGTGTGTGTAAAACATTGTCCTAGACCAATTTCTTCCAATGGTAAACTCCTTAAAGGCACAGGCCATGGTTCATTCATGCCAGGATCTCAGTCCTGAGGATGCAACGCCAGCATGTTTCCCACACCCAGGCATCCTCCTTGACATGAAGTGGGTGCAGAAGAGTCTCTTGAACTCCTTGTTCTGCTTGGTTTGATTCCACTGATGACTCTTTGCTTAGGAGAGACACAGAGGGAAAAGGCAAGTATCCAAATGTAGCTTTTTCAGAGCCTCAAACACAGCTCAGATTATACTCTCCCTTTCCCCTAAGCTACATCACAGTTGTCTTCAGAACAAATTCTAAATCTCTTTTTGGCTTTCAAGGATGACACCATTTGCTCTAAATTTCCATCTCCAGTATTAATTTTTTACTGTTACCCGCCACTTATCCAGATAACAATCCAGTCATACTATGTGCATCATTTTCTATTCTTTGCCTATTCCTAGGCTCTATGCTATTTTTCCATCTGATTCCTTGTGTAGGGGGGTTTGTTTTGGCTGTCTAACATCTTAAGCTATACAGGTTGCACGGGGCTGACCATACTCCTTTCTGCAAGCCTGATGTCAGTGATTTGTTCAAAGATTGGCATATGACCTAAACCAGCCAACTAAAGCCCTTCTTGAGTCTTTTACTAAAGCTATCAGGAAAAGACACAACCTTTCTGTTGGAATAATAAACTGTAAAGATAAGAGCCTGAAGCTGTTGACAGCTGTCTTTGCTACAATATCAGGAAAGCCTGCCTGAGAAGGAAGCCAACACCAAGGAAAGATGAAGATAGATTTTAAAAACATTGGTTGGATTCCTAGATGCAGCCATACCTGAAGCCCTCTGTTGACTCCATATACATACACCAATTTCCTGTTTCGTTTGAGCAGCTTTGAGTTGAGTTGCTGTCAACTTGTAACTGAGAAAAGAAACTTGACAAATATATCTTGACTTTAGGTGATCCTCATTCTTCTAATAAATACTTAATGAGTATCCACTATATAGTACGCCCCATGGTGGGCACTAGTAAAGAAGACAGACGTGGTATCTGCCCTTCAGTAGCTTGGCATCTCATGGGGGGAAATACTGTAAGCAAGTAATTAAATAGCAGTATTGTTGATATAGTAATTGGATAAGTACAAGACCAAATTTACCATTTATATGCTGTCATCTTTAGAAGTCCGGTTTTTCTACCACTTCCTGGTCCCAGTTGGCCTCCCAAAGCACTTTATTTATATCTCTATAGTAATGCCTATTTTTTCCACAAACAGTTACTGCACGCCTGTGAATTTGCCTGGAACTATGCTAGGCATGAGGGTGGGAACAGTTAAAGCAAGTATAAGAAAAGTAGGAAGCATACTCTGTCTTGCAATTAAACCAGTTGTATATATGTCCATTTTCTCTAAATTGTCACCTCCTTGAGGATAGAGAACGTTATTCTGGGCATCTTTCTATTGTTTGCAGAACGTCTTGCCCGCAGTTTGTAAGAGATAGTTGATTACTCTTAAACTCTTCAACTATAAATCCCCTAAATACTGTACTCAGAAATTGGGTTCCAAATTCACTAGAGTTGTTTACTGTTTTAAAATCAACTAGGGAAAATATTTTCACTGAGATTTGCAAATGCCATTTCTAGTTAAATGGAATTTGGAAAATTGCCAACAGCTATGCAGAACGTGTTATTCTCTTCTCTCTCACCATACTGAATTGAATTGAATGGCTAATGCCTTGTGAAGCCAATTATTAAATGCTATTTCCAAGTAAACCTCATCTCATGTGTATTCTCCCCTTTTGTAATAGCATTAATTGATACCACTAGCATAGGGTCCTGGTTATTTCATTGCATTTTAATGCGATGGGATTAAAATCCATCACTAACGGTTTACATAAAATGTCTTGATAGAAGTGAGCTGTTAGCTCCGAACTATCCTGTTCCTATTGCAGGACCACTTATAAATCAATTTATTTTCCTCTTTGCATAATTTTAATAATCACAATTACCATAACAACAGTCTCTATGTATTTGGTATGCTTGTGAGAGGGACACTGCTTATCCTATCCTTTCAGCTCTACAAGACCAGTACTAATATTGTTCCCATTTTGCAGATGAGGAAGGTGAGATTCAGAGTGGGTAAACTAGCTTGCCCAAAGCTTATATACCTGGAAAGTAGGAATGAGCCAAATCAAAATCCTGTGCTTTTAAATCACCATGCTCTACTACCTTCCATTTTCTCTTTTATGAAGACTA
>NW_022444404.1:0-3241 GCF_009761245.1 Sapajus apella
GCCAAAATGCCAAGATTAAGACAAAAAGTCAGGCCAGGTCAAAAGGCCAGGCCAAAAACCCAGGACAGGCCAAAAGGCAAGGCCAAAGGCCAGGCCAAAAGGTCAGGCCAGGCCAAAAGGCAAGGCCAAATGGCCAGGACAGGCCAAAATTCAAGACCAAAAGGCCAGGCAAAAAGATCAGGCCAGGCCAAAAAGCAAGAAAAGGTCAAAAGGCCAGGCAAAAAAGCCGGGACAGGCCAAAAGGCAAGACCAAAAGGCCAGGCCAAAAGGTCAGGCCAGGCCAAAAGGTCAGACCAAAGGCCAGGCCAGGCCACAATGCAAGGCCATAAGGCCAGGCCATGCCAAAGAGTAAGAACAGGATAAAAGGCCAGGCCGAAAGGTCAGGCCAGGTCAAAAGACCAGGCCAAAAGGTAAGGATAGGCCAGGCCAAAAGGTAAGGATAGGCCAGGCCAGGACAAAAGGCCAGGCCTGGCCACAGGGCCAAGACAGGTCAAAAGGCAGGGTCAAAAGGCCAGGCCAGTCCGAAAGGCAAGGATGGGCCAGACCAGGCCAAAAGGCCAGGCCAGGCCAAAGGCAAGACCAGGACAAAAGGTCAGGCCAGGACAAAAGGGCAGGACAAAAGGCAAGGACTGGCCAGGCCAGGCTGAAAGGCAAGGGTATGCCAAATGGAAAGACCAGGACAAAAAGCCAGGCCAAAAGGTCAGGCCAGGTCCAAAGGCCAGGCCAAGAGGCAAGGCCAGGCCAGGCCAGGACAAAAGGCCAGGAGAAGAGGCCAGGACAGGCCAAACGGCAAGGCCAAAAGACCAGGTGAAAAGGTTTGGCCCAGCCAAAAGTCCAGGCCTAAAGGCCAGGTCAGGCCAAAAGGGAAGGCTGAAAGGCCAGGCCATGCCAAAAAGCAAGAACAGGACAAAAGCCTAGGCCAAAAGATGAGGCCAGGTCAAAAGCCCAGGCCAAAAGGCAAGGACAGGCCAGATCAGGCCAAAAGGCCAAGACAGGTCAAAAGGCAGGACCAAAATGTCAGGTGGGTCCAAAGTCCAGGCCAAGGGGTGAGGACAGGCCAGACCAGGCCAAAAGGCCATGCCAAAAGTCCAGGACAGGCCAAAAGGCCAGGCAAAAAGGTCAGACCCAGCCTACAGTCCAGGTCTAAAGACCGGGACAGGCCAAAAGGCCAGGGCAAAAGTCTAGGCCAAATAAGAGGCCAGAACAAAAGGCCAGGCCAGACCAACAGGCCAGGACACAAGGACAGGACAGGACAAAAGGCCAGGACAAAAGTCTAGGCCAGGCCAAGAGGGCAGGCCAAAAGGGCAGGCAAGATCAGGCCAGTCCAGGCCAAAAGGCAAGACGAAAAAAAAAGGCCAGGCCAAAAGGCAACACCAGGACAAAAAGTCAGGCTAGGTCAAAAGGCAAGACCAATAGGCCAGGAGAGGCCAATAGGCAAGGCCAAAAGTCCAGGCCAAAAGGTCAGGCCAGGCCAAAAGTTCAGGCCACAAGGCCAGGACAGACCAAAAGTCAAGGCCAAAAGGCCAGGCCATGCGAAAAAGCAAGAACAGGACAAAAGGTCTGGCCAAAGGTCAGTCCTGGTCAAAAGGCAAGGCCAGGCCAGGCCAGGGCAAAAGGCCAAGACCAGGACAAAAGGTCAGGCCAGGTCAAAAGGCCAGGCCAAAAGGCAAGGCAAGTCCAGACCAGGCTGAAAGACAAGGCCAGGTCAGGCCAGGACAAAAGGCCAGGCCAAAAGTTGAGGCCACCCCAAAAGGCCAGGCCAGGCCAAAAGGCAAGCGCACAGAGAAGGGTGAACAATGAGTGGAGTCACTGGGGCAAAGGCAGGTGATTGGATGTGGGAGAACAAACAAGAATTCTGGTTGCCACGGCAGCGACCAGAGGAAACGACCACAGGAAAAGACTTCGGGGTGAGGACTAGGCTGCCAGTCCCCTTCCTGGAGGTCTCCCTCAATCCTCCTGGAGGTCCCCCGCATCCCTCTTAAAGCCCCTGTTGACGCGTCACTCGGGAACTGCTCAAACCTTCCCGGGTGCCACCCCTTGGTGGCGCCTGGCTTCCCACCTGCCCCCAGTCCTCCGCCCACGGCCTCCTCCGCCCACGGCCTCCTCCTCCACGTCACCGGCTCCCTGAGGTGACCACAACATGACTGTGGCACCTGGGCTGCTCTTCTGGCTGCTCATGCTCGGGCCGCTGTGGCGAGTGCCAGGCCAGCAGGACCCTGGCACTGGCCGGCGCTTCTCGGAAGATAAACTCTGTGCAGATGATGAACGCAGCAGTGAGTGAGCCTGGAAGGACAGGGGCCCGGGGTCTCCACGGTGGCACCATCTGGGTTGTGTGGGGGCTGGAGCTCGGCAGCCCAGCGGGCTGGCTGGGTGTTGCAAGCGGGATGGGTGGGATGTTGGGGTGGGCTGGCTCCAGGTCCCTGTGTCTGCTTTCTCAGCTCTACCAGCACCCAGCCACTCAGGCCTGACCGTGGTGGCTGCACCTCCCACTTGTTGCCAGCATTTTATTTTTTTATTTTTCCTCTACTGAGATGGGGACTTGCTTGCAGTGGTTCCTGGTTTTCCCAGGAGTAGCTCACAGCATTCCTTCCCCAAACCCCATCCACCTGGGCTCTGAGGGTAGATGTGGTTGCACGTGGCGGGACTGGGCTCCTCATGCTGCAGCCAACGCTTATTGCTTGTGCCGCGGGGACATCAGTGAGTGCAGTACCCCGGCATATGCGCTAAGGCTGGGTGGGCGTTTTCCCAGTGGCACGTTGCTGGTCGGGCTTCTCTGGAAAGGCTCTCTGAGGCTGCTGCTTTGCCCTTTTACTTCATTGGTATTTGGGCTCATACTGCCTTTTGAACAGGAATTGGGAGTTTAGGTTTGGGACAAGTCCGGAGTCCAAGCACTCATTGTATTCTGAGGTCTCTACTGTGACTTTGATCCGTCCTGTCATTTCTGTGCTTGGAAACCTTTTTGCAGAATGCTAGGTAGGGCAGCAGGAAGGCCAAAAGCTTTCACTCTGCAAAGAGGCCGAGGATCTGCACCAGCCACCTGGGACCAGCAGCCTCCTCTTCTGTGCGCAGGAAGAGGAATTGTTCTCCAGTCCAGGATTGGAGGTTGGTGGTGGGGAGATCTTCAGGCTCAGATGAAGAAGGTCATTACAGAAATGATAATATATACCCCAAGAGTCTCAAAAGCCAAGGTTGGTTTAGACTTAGCCACTTGTGTGTTGAAACCTCTTCTCTATGTGTTCCC
>NW_022444405.1:0-3240 GCF_009761245.1 Sapajus apella
CCCTTCTACCCCGCGCCCTCCCCCGCCGCCATTGCTCGCAGGTGCCTCGCGCGCATATTTTGCCCCCCGACTCCCATTGCCAGCGGGTGCCTGGCGCGCATACCTTGCCGCGGGAATCCCGTCAGGTCGCCCTTCCGGCGCGGATCTGTCACTTGCGCCCGCCAGTCTTTGCACGCGCCCCACTCGCTCAGATTTGAATGATGCGTTTCCTGGCAACAGGAGAATGCTCCCTTAGCCTTTGGCCGAGTTGGCAGCAGACAAGAGGACGCTCAGAGCCCAGCTCTCGAGAGTTCAAGCATCTGAAAATACCCCACTGCTCCCAGGAGCGTTAACTTGGGCACTCTGTGCCCCTTATCCCTGTCCGGGTCCCGTCCCAGGGCCGAGGACCGGCCAGTAGGACTCAGTTGCCTTGAGCCTGCTGCCCGCATCCCTCAGTTCACTTTGCTTGTGGGATCTCTCCGTTGCTCCTGCCCCTGGACGGAGTGGCAAGCCATCCTACTAGTACCCAGACGCTTGGAATCAGCCTGGTGTCGAAACAACTCCAAGGTTTTCTGTATCCTACAAGCCCTGTGTTCCGTCCGCGATCCTGCCTTCAATTTGAGGCACAGGTACCGCAGCAAGCCGGTGCTGTGTGCTCGCAATAGCAGAATGTCCTGCAGCTCAGCGGGTGCACTGATCACAAGGACTCTCCGTGAGGCCCTGGAGCAGGTAATCACCATTTTGGGGCCCACAACACCCAGCTGTGCCCCACACTCCTATCCAGAGAAGATCATGTCCAAGGCCCTCAAGGAGAATGGGGCAGGGATGCCTGAGCAGGGCAAGGACCCCAGAGTCCAGGAGAATCCTGATGATCAGAAAGGGGACCCCGAGGACACCAGGGATGCACGGTCTGCATTTAGGCCCCTGCGGGACAATGGAGGCCTCTCTCCCTTCGTGCCCAGGCCCGGGTCCCTGCAGAGAGACCTCCATACCCAGAGGTCAGAAATCCCACCTGACAAGAAATCCCAGCCCTCCGGGATGAGCTGCTGCCCCAAACGAAATGCCATCGCCAGCTCCTACAGCTCCACGGGGGGCTTCCCGTGGCTAAAGAGGAGGAAGGGGCCAGCCTCATCCCACTGCCAGCTGCCCCTCACTTCTTCAAAGACAGTGAGTGAGGTCAGCCCTCAGGCTGTCTCTCGGGGTCAGGCCCAGTGTGAAAAGGCAGCAGATTCAGCCCCTGAGGAGAAACCGGCCCCCAGGAGTGGCTCCCCGACATCTCAGGCCTCTAGGCCTCGTAGACGAAAGTTCCCTCTACTGCCACGCAGGCGAGGGGAGCCTGTGATGCTGCCACCTCCCTTACAGCTGGGGTTCCGGGTCACCGCTGAAGACCTGGACCTGGAGAAAAAGGCCGCACTCCTGTGCATTAATAGTGCACTGCGGGGTGAGGCCAAGGCCATCTGGGACTGCAGAGCCTCACTGCCTTCCCATGCTTTGTCCTCACCGGCAACAGGGACGTCTTCTCTGCCTGCTGTCCCTAAAGCACCCAGCACGGATGCACAGCAGGAGAGACGAAAGTCCCAAGACCGCCCAGACCCCGTGGCCCTCCTAGCATCTGCTGCAGGGTCCCCCTCTAGACCTCCTGTGTCTGGGAGGAAGCACAGGTCAGCAAGTCCCCTGTTCTCCTCCTCAGACCCCCTTCCTGCCACCTCTGCACAATCCCGGGACTCAGCCCAGGCCACCTCGCTGACTCCTGCTCCCTTCCCAGCTGCAAGCATGGACCGCAGCATGAGAAGCCCAAGGCCGGGCACCTCTGCTGCTGCAGCTGCCACAGCGGCCCTTGCTCCCTCTATATGGAATCCCACGTGGGGGTCCCCACTGAATGGGGTGCAAAGCGGCCCTTCCCATCCCCAGGCATCGGCCACAGCAGCACCAGGTGCCCAGGACCTGCCTGCTCCCAGCCTGCAGGTTGCTGCATCTGGAGCCAGTGCCAGCCCTACAGCCAGCACATCTGCTAACCTGGCACCCCAGGCGGCACGTGACTCTAAGGTTACCCGCTTAGACACCAGTCTCCGTTCCCAGCCTCTCCTTCCGGGGCCTCCCGCTGGCTGCAGTGTAAGCCTCCTCCAATCTACCCAGGCCCACTTGATGCCCCGTAATCACAGCACAGCCACAGGAAAGGAAACCACCACCCTGGCCAGACAGAGGGTCAGTGGTCCCACGTCAGTACTGAAACTTCCCGTTACCGCTGCAGCCACCACCCAGCCCAAACCTGTGGTCCTTCATGGACAGCAGCAGGGAACCCGCACCTTGACGCGGGCTCATCCATCTTCAGATCTAGCTGCTTCCGCTGCAGCCCAGGCCTCATCTTCTGCTCCAAGACACCCAGCCCAGGGCACCACAGCACACTCAGCCACAAGGGTTTCCATACCCACCGTTTCCACCTCGAGCACCTCCACCAGAAGAAAGTCGGCCCGGGCTTCAGACCCGACTGGGACCCTTCCTGACCCATCTTCTGCCTCTCCCACCACCACCCTGGCCAGCCAGAGGGTCCGTGGTCCCACCTCAGTACTGAAACTTCCTGTTACCGCTGCAGCCACCACCCAGCCCAAACCTGTGGTCCTTCATGGACAGCAGCAGGGAACCCGCACCTTGACGCGGGCTCATCCATCTTCAGTTCCAGCTGCTTCCGCTGCAGCCCAGGCCTCATCTTCTGCTCCAAGACACCCAGCCCAGGGCACCACAGCACACTCAGCCGCAGGGGTTTCCTTACCCACCGCTTCCACCTTGAGCCCCCACACCAGAAGAAAGGCTGCCCGGGCTGCAGGCCGGGCTGGGACCCTTCCTGACCCATCTTCTGCCTCTCCCCGTGAGGCACATGCTGCCTCCTCATGCTGTGCATCTGCCAAAGCTATGCGGCTCCGCTGAACACCTGGAAGCAGGACCCCGGCCCCCTCGAGATTGGTGGTTTCTGTAACACAAACGAGCTTGGCGGCAGCCCCGGCTCCCAATTCCAGAAATGGATTCCTCAGCAGCAAAGTGGCAAAGAGAAAGGCCCCAAGCACCACAAGGCAATGCAGCTTCAGGGGGTCTGAACATGAAGCCCCCCTGAAGTGGCAGAGCACCCCGATGGTGACTGGGGGCCCAGCACAAGAAGCAATTCTGTTGGGTGGCACTTTTGTCTTTACTTTCCATCATATCCCTGGGGGGCCCCTTAAAAGAGACACCCTGAATTGCAAGCGGGGACCCCAGTGCCACTGCAAA
>NW_022444406.1:0-1409 GCF_009761245.1 Sapajus apella
GATGTTCCTGAGTGAATGGAAGTATAGGGTGTAATCAGAAACATCGGGCTCTAAAACAAAAACAGAGCTATGTAGCAGAATGATTGTCAAGGTGTATACTCAACTTAGAGAGTTAAACAGATAAGTGAATGTAGCAGTTCAGAAAACCTTTCTTTGGAGAATCTGGAAAGAGATATTTGCAGCCATATACAGTCACCTAAGAATTAGCGGTAAGATCGCGTCAAAACCACAGGAGAATCGCCTCTTTCAAACTGCTCTCTTATGTGTTCGTTCACCTTCGGAAGTTGCATCTATGTTTAGATTCTGCGAGTTAGAAAAAAATTTCTCCAAAAAGCTGCGTTTCGATATTCCTGAGTGAATGGGAGTATAGTGTTTAATGAGAAACATCTGGCTCTAAAACAAAAACGGAGTTATGTAGCAGAATGATTGTCAAGGTGTATGTTCAACTTACAGAGTTAAACAGATGTGTGAAAGTAGCTGTTCAGAAACACATGCTTTGGAGAATCTGGAAAGGGATAATTCGAGCCTTATACAGGCTCATAAGCTTTAGCGGTAAGATCGCGTCTAAACCACAGGAGAAACATCTCTTTGAAACTGCTCTGCTGTGTTTGGTTCACATTAGGAAGTTGCATCTATGTTTAGATTCAGCGAGTTAGAAACAGGTCTCTTCTAAAAGCTGCCTTTCTATATTCCTGGGTTATTGGGAGTATAGGGTTTGATGAGAAACATCTGGTTCTAAAACAAAAACGGAGCTATGTACGAGAATTATTGTCAAGGTGTGTATTCAACTTACAGAGTTAGACAGATGTGTGAATGCAGCAGTTCAGAAACCCTTTCCTTGGAGAATCTGGAAAGAGATATTTCTAGCCATATACAGGCTAATAAGAATTAGCGTTCTGAGCGCGTCAAAACCACAGGAGAAACGTATCTTTCAAACTGCTCTGCTGTGTGTTCGTTGAACTTAGGAAGTTGCATCTATGTTTCGATTCATTGAGTTAGAAACACGTTTCTTCTAAAAGCTGCGTGTCGTTATTCTTGAGTGAATGGGAGTATACGGTGTAATGAGAAATATCAGGCTCTAAAACAACAACGGAGCTATGTAGCAGAATGATTGTCAAGGTGTATATTAGACATAGAGAGTTAAACAATTGTGTGAATGTAGCATTTCACTAACCCTTTCCTTGGAGAATCTGGAAAGAGATATTTCCAGCCATATACAGGCTCCTAAGAATTAGATTTAAGATCGCATCTAAATCACAGGAGAAACGTCTCTTTCAAACTGCTCCGCTGTGTGTTCGTTCACCTTCTGAAGTTGCATCTATGTTTAGATTCAGGGAGTTAGAAACACGTTTCTCCAAAAAGCTGCGTTTGGATATTCCTGAGTGAATGGGAGTACAAGGTTTAATGAG
>NW_022444406.1:1509-2298 GCF_009761245.1 Sapajus apella
GTAGCTATGTAGCAGAATGATTGTCAAGGTGTATGTTCAACTTACAGAGTTAAACCATTGTGTGAATGTAGCAGATCACTAACCCTTTCTTTGGAGAATCTGAATAGAGTTATTTTCAGCCATATACAGACTCTTAAGAATTAGCTTTTAGATCACATCTAAATCATACGAGAAACGTCTCTTTCAAACTGCTCCACTGTGTGTTCATTCACCTTAGGTAGTTGCATCCATGTTTAGATTCAGCGAGTTAGAAACTCGTTTCTCCAAATAGCGGTGTTTGGATATTCATGAGTGAATGGGAGTATAGGGTTTAATGAGAAATATCTGGCTCTAAAACAAAAGCGGAGCTATGTAGCAGAATGATTGTCAACGGGTATATTCAACTTAGAGACGTAAACAGATATGTAATTGTAGCAGTTCAGAAAACCTTTCTTTGGAGAATCTGCAAAGAGATATTTCCAGCCATATACAGGTTCCTAAGAATTAGCGGTAAGATCTCTTCTAAACCACAGGAGAATCGTGTCTTTCAAGCTGCTCTCTTATGTGTTCGTTCACCTTCGGAAGTTGCATGTATGTTTAGGTTCAGCGAGTCACAAACACGTTTCTTCTAAAAGCTGCGTTTGGATATTCCTTAGTGAATTGGAATAATGGGTGTAATGAGAAATATCTGGCTCTAAAACAAAAGCGGAGCTATGTAGCAGAATAATTGTCAAGGTGTATATTAAACTTACACAGTTCAACCATTGTGTGAATGTAGCAGTTTACTAACCCTTTCTTTGGAGAATCTGG
>NW_022444406.1:2398-3240 GCF_009761245.1 Sapajus apella
CGGAGCTATGTAGCAGAATAATTGTCAAGGTGTATATTAAACTTACAGAGTTCAACCATTGTATGAATGTAGCAGTTTACTAACCCTTTCTTTGGAGAATCTGGAAAGAGATATTTCCAGCCATATACAGACTCTTAAGAATTAGCTTTAAGATTGCATCTAAATCATACGACAATCGCCTCTTTCAAACTGCTCCACTGTGTGTTCGTTCACCTTAGGAAGTTGCATCTATGTTTAGATTCTGCGAGTTAGAAACACGTTTCTCCAAAAAGCTGCGCTTGGATATTCCTGAGTGAATGGGAGTATAGGGTTTAATGAGAAAAATCTGGCTCTAAAACAAAAACGTAGCTATGTAGCAGAATGATTGTCAAGGTGTATGTTCAACTTACAGAGGTTAACAGATGTGTGAATGTAGCGGATCAGAAAAACTTTCTTCGGAGAATCTGGAAAGAAATATTTCCAGCCATTAACAGGCTCATAGGAATTAGCGATAACATCGCGTGTAAACCACTGGAGAAACGTCTCTTTCAAACTGCTCTGCTGTGTTTCGTTCACATTAGGAAGTTGCATCTATGTTTAGATTCAGCGAGTTAGAAACACGTTTCTTCTAAAATCTGCGTTTGTGTATTCCTTAGTGAATGGGAGTATAGGGTGTAATGAGAAATATCTGTCTCTAAAACAAAAAAGGAGCTATGTAGCAGAATGATTGTCAAGGTGTATATTAGACTTACAGATTTAAACAATTGTGTGAATGTAGCAGTTGTATAACCCTTTCTTTGGAGAATCTGGAAAGCCGTATTTCCAGCAATATACAGACTCTTAAGAATTAGCTATATGATCGC
>NW_022444407.1:0-1093 GCF_009761245.1 Sapajus apella
GCTCATTGCAACCTCTGCCTCCCATGTTCGAGCAATTTTCCTGCCTCAGCCTCCCAAGTAGCTGGGACTACAGACACGTGCCGTCATGCCGGGCTAATTTTTAGTAAGATAGGGTTTCATCATGTTGGTCAGACTGGTCTCAAACTCCTTACCTCAGGTGATCCACCCACCTCGACTTCCCAAAGTGCTGGGATTACAGTCATAAGCCACAGTGCCCGGCCTCGGTTTTTAAACTCAGCCTGAGTGGGCTTCTCTTGCTAGCAGCTAAGAGCTCTGACCCCTACGGCCTCTTCCCACCCAGCAGCAAGTGTTTGGATGTTTCTGGATCTAAAATCCAAGTGCCTAAGCCTACCAGTAGTTGCAAGTGCAGATGGTCACACAATTTTTTGACTTTACAATGGCACAAAAACGATCACATTCAGTAGAAACTGTGCTTCCAGGACTGACACAATCTTTCTGTTTTTCACTGTTACTATACTATTCAATAAATTGCAAGAGGGCCAGGCACAGTGGCTCATGCCCTTAATCCCAGTACTTCAAGAGGCTGAGGTGGGAGAATCGCTGGAACCCAGGAGTTTGAGACCAGCCTGGGAACATTGTGAAACCCTGCCTCTATAAAAAAAGATAAAAATTAGCCATGTGCACCTGTAGTCCCATCTACTTGGGAGGCCGAGGCACGAGGGATCACTTGAGCCCATGAGATTGAGGCTACGGTGAGCTATAATCATGCCACTGCACCCCAGCCTGGGTAACAGAGCAGGACCTCATCTCTTAAAAAATAAAAAATTTAGGCCAGGCATGGTGGCTTATGCCTGTTATCCCAGCATTTTGGGAGGCTGAGGCAGGTGGATCACGATGAGGTCAGGAGTTCAAGACCAGCATGACCAACACGGTGAAACCCCGTCTCTACTAAAAATACAAAAATTAGCTGGGTGTGGTGGCATGCACCTGTAATCCCAACTCCGGAAGCTGAGGCAGGATAATTGCTTAGAACCTGGGAGGTGAAAGTAACAGTGAGCCGAGATTGCGCCATTGTACTCTAGCCTGGGAGACAGAGAAAGACTCGGTCTCATAATAAATAAATAAGTAAATA
>NW_022444407.1:1103-3240 GCF_009761245.1 Sapajus apella
TGCAGGCAGTGAGCCAAGAGGGGATCACTGCACTGCAGCCCGGGCAACAGAACCAGACTCCACATCCAAAAATAAAAATAAAAATAAATAGGACAGGTACGATGGCTCACTCCTGTAATCCCAGCACTTTAGGAGACTGATATAGGCAGCCTACCTGAGGTCAGAAGTTTGCGACCAGACCAGCCAACATGGTGAAACCCAATCTCTACTAAAAATACAAAATTTACCCAGTGCTCACGCCTGTAATGCCAGCCACTCGGGAGGCTGAGGCAGGAGAATCACTGGAACCTGATAGGCAGAGGTTGCAGTGAGCCAAGTTTGCACCGCTGCACTCCAGCGTGGATGACAGTGTGAGACTGTCTCAAAAAACAAATAAATGCATTTTCAGCTTAGTATATTTTTCCTTTTTTTCCCCCCCAGAAACAGGATCTCTCTGTGTTGCCCAGGCTGGTCTTGAACCCCTGGGATCAAGCAATCTTCCCACATTGACCTCCCAAACTGCTGGGATTACAGATGTGAGCTACTGCACTTGGCTGCTATTAACAATTTATGATAGATTTATGGGGACATGAACCCGTCATGAGTCAAGGAGCATCTGTAATCATGCTGAAAATGGGAGTGGCTTGAGTGAGGATATGGGGGAGTGTCACAAAACACAAGTGGACCAGGGTCTGCAGGGGGACACCACAGGCTGCCTCTGGCTCAAACCGAGGGCTCCCTCCTCTGTGTCTCCTGCTGCAGGACAGACACCAGGCTGGCAGCTCTGCAAATCCATGCTGTCTGAACAGCAGGACTTCAAATCCACAGCTGGGGGTTAAGGGTGATGTTGGAGCAGGAGCAAGGCAGGGGGGACACATAGGTGTTGCACCTGCAGCCACATTGGCAGAGCAAGTTCGTTTTCTTTTTCCTTTCTTTTTTTTTTTTTTGAGACGGAGTTTCGCTCTTGTTGCCCAGTCTGGAGTGCAATGGCATGATCTCGGCTCACCACAACATCAGTGTCCCATATTCAAGCGATTCTCCTGCATCACCCTCCTGAGTAGCCAGGATTACAGGCATGCACTAGCAGGCCTGGCTAATTTTGTATTTTCAGTAGAGACGGGGTTTCACCAAGTTGGCCAGCTGGTCTCAACTCCTGACCTCAAGTGGTCCACCTGCCTCAGCCTCCCAAACTGCTGGAATTACAGGCGTGAGCCACCGCACCCGGCCCTGGTTCCCCTGTCCTGCCTGCTGGCTCTGTGCAGCCTCAGCTTCTCTTCCCCCGACCCCTAGGTGATAATGAGCAACCCCCACTCCCTGAGCTTCTAGGCCACCTTCTATGAGAGCGGTTACAAGTTACATGGGAACACCAAGTACAATCTGGTGGGCTATGTCCCCACCAAACCTCGACGCATGTCCCCCGAGGGGTCCCTCTTCCTTCTTCCCTTACCAGCATAAAGAGCTGAGGAATTTCCAGACAACACAGCCCCTAGCCCTGCCCCGTGGTGGGAAGATGATCAGGCAGCCGTCACCTACACGCCTTACTCCATTAAAGTGTCACACGGGTCAGGTGTGTGTGAGCCTGTAATCCCAGCACTTTGGGAGGCTGAGGCAGGTGGATCACAAGGTCGAGAGTTTGGGACCCACCTAACCAACATGAAGAAACCCCATCTCCACTAAAAATAGAAAAATTAGCAGGCCGTGGTGGCATGTGCCTGTAATCCCAGCTACTAAATAGGCTGAGGTAGGAGAATCACTTGAACCCGGGAGGCAGAGGTTGCAGTGAGCTGAGATTGTGCCACTGCACTCCAGCCTGGGTGATAGAGTAAGATCGCATCTCAATCAATCAATCAATCAATCAATCAAGTGAGTAAGTATCACATGGGAGATTCCCGCATGGCATGACGGGGAGGAGCCTAACCCAGCCTGAGGCAGCACAGGAGATCTGAGTTAGCTGAGCAAACTGAGGCATAAGGATTAGTGGGGGCAATTTCCACAGCGCAGGGGCCTGACCAGCTGCAAGTCAGCAACAGCAAACTTCTTTGACCAGGCTCATCACATCCAGATGAGTGAGAAAAACAATCACTCCTCACTGTGTGTCCCCAGAACTCTGGGAGCAAGTGAGCGGGAGCCGTCATACTGGGGCCATTTTTTCTGTGAG
>NW_022444408.1:0-3239 GCF_009761245.1 Sapajus apella
AGTGTCTAGAACTTAACTTATAAATATCAACTCAGACTACAACTGAAGCCTCATTTTTGAAGACAGGAAATAGGGTAATGCCATCTTCTGTGGGAAAGAACTCTTGGCCTTCCAAAAAATTAAAGAACTGAGGAGAAAGAAGCCTCATCTCAGAATCTGTGGTAGGGGTGGGAAGTGGAGGTTCTAAATGTGCTCAAGGTCAAACTTCTCCCCTGCCTTCCCAGGGGACTGGAGATGTACCAGCGAGCCGACAGAGAACATTCACTCTGCCATCCACCCGTGGGAGATCCCTTTAAGCCCACCATGAGGACAGAAACATGAACAGGCTATAACAAGTCCTAAAAATTCAGAGGCTGATTATCAATTTCCCCTTGGCACACAGCAGAACTTTTTCTCTAAGTTCAAGTAAATGTGTGAGAGAGCTGTGTCTCACAGGCAGGTTCCTTTCATTACTGATGACAATGAATGCTAGGGCACATCCCTTGTGCACAATCCCAAGGGATGCTGATTAATGCAAACCAAAGCTTTTGATGTTTCCCTGGGCAGAAAAGAGCAGGCGTACTGCAAAGATCATCTCTAATGAACACAGCACCTTATAGCCCATACAGACAGTCCTTACCACTATGCCAAGAACTTTGAAAAGAACAAACCACATCTCACACACATTTTCATTTTCTTTCTGATTTCATACCCCCTCCTTCAGCCCCTCAAGCAGCGGGGATAACCTGAAGGCTCTTGGGAACGCTTTCCCATCCTGTCCCACCTGAATAGTAGTTCCCTACCTGAGGAGTCGTCCTGATCACTGTCGGCCCCCAGAATCCACTCTTGAGAAACAAGAACATCAGGACAAGTCATTAGAGTGACACCACTCCTCCTCCTCCAGCTGAAGCCACGCTGCCTCACGCATGAGCCCCTGGTCTTTGCTCTGGGTTGGCAAACCTTCCCACAGCCTCTCTGGCCAGGGTTCTATACGGGCAAAATCACTTTCTCTCAGGAGACCCCCAATCCTCCTTCCCAGCAGGATCCCTGAATCAGGTTTCTACACACTCAAGCTGCAAGTTGGTCCCTCATGAAGTGAGTTACTTCATGGTACTTACTGCATTTTTTGACACATGGTGTTACCTGCAATGATACAAAAGAAAACATGATGAGGATCAGTTTCTACTGCGCACTTCACATAGATCCGTCATTCCCTTGACAATGTCAGAAAACCAGGGGCTGTACAGTGGTTGAGCCAAAAACTATGAGGATGCTTAAGGAAAAATAAGATCTTGATTTACAGAATTTACCTTTGAAGTTGATTTAATAGGCAAATACACAACGCTTAATCCAAGGAGGAAAACATGTGGAGGAAATTGCCTCTGCGTTACAGCTAATAATGGATGCTGTCATTTAAAAACCTCCCAATGTGTCACATACCAGTTGGGAAGACGCTCTCCCTGAATTCACCCCCAGAAAAACAATTGTGTCTGTTGTACGCAATTGTGTCTGGAATGCATTGTAAGATTTTCTTATCAAAACTGAGAAGAAATCAGAAAAGCAAAATTTCTTTAGAAGACAAAGAAAAGGAGTCTTACTTGGCCATCATCTTCATTTTCTTTCCCTGAATTTAGAGTTGTAACAGGCATCTGGTCATGATCAGAAGACACTGGAAGGACACAGAGGAAAAGTCAGTACCCTGGTGTTTGGTGACTGTGAGTCACTCAGGGAGCTTTGCTGGATGGGGTGTATGGAGGCGGCTGATTAACAAGCGTGAACTGAGTTGATGCTGGGCCATCACCCAGGGTGGAAGAGGATGGCAAGGGAGAGGGGGAGGCAAGAGGTGAGACATGGAGGCCTCAGCCTTGTATAAGAGGCATCATGCAGCAACACAAAAGAGTCAACCCAAAATGGAACTCAAATACACACTAAGGTTCAATGGAAGAGTGTCTTTCTCTTTCTCATTAACTCTTCTAACCTAACAGCATTTTCTGAACATATTCAAGACCACGTCACTACTCTAGAAATGAATCATGCTGGTAGTACATTTAGCATGTTTAGGAAATTTATTACTTGAATTAAAGCTTATTTTTTGGATGAAATTTATTCCATTTTAGCCAAGCTATTCTACTATACATTATTTTACATATAGGTTATAAAAAAATTAACTAAAATTAACTAAAAAATTACTAAAATGCCACAATTAAAAAGTGTCATGATTTTCTTTTTTAAAGTCATCTTCTGGAACCCTGGTGTGCGCACACACCTCTTTGGACCCCTGTGATCAAGGGCTTGAGCACCTTCTGTGTCACACTCCCTGAGGAGATTCCCTAAAAATCAGGCTTCATTCGAACTGGCCAAGCTCCTAGAGCCTGCTCTACCTACACCAGTGAAGCGGAGAGATATGACTCTGAATCCTTTCTGCAATGAGAACAAGTTTCCAGGTTCAGATCTATGCTATCTACTGAAATGAGAAAGTGCATAAAAATAGAAATGAAGAAATTCATACAAAATTGACTGTGAGTAGGGTGGTGATTTTTCTGTTAACTAGCTTTTACAAGATTATTTGATGCCTATTTATTCAGACATACAAAATATTGGTATAATATGTGTGATATTATAAAATGGTATAATATATGTGTGATAAAAAATCACACATTTTTATCGGTCATCAGAAATTTCAGGGAGGAACCAGGATGTTGTAGCTTCAAGGAGGCAGTGCCATCTCACCCTCTCTGATGTTTCCTCCTGGACCCCTGATGTTGAGGGTCTTGAAAGAGGGTGGTGGCAATTAACACGTGTTCAGGCATTTCATGAGGAAAAGCAAATGATAGACCGCATCAAACTCAGAGTTCTGGGTCTAATGAAGTGCCCCACACTGGAGAGAGAGTACCCACGTCGTTTTATATCTTATTATGTAACATCAGGATCCTCCAAAGATAAAAATGTTGTCCATAGCATGGACAGAATTATGGGCGATCAACAGACTTTATCATGTGGAGTTTCCTGCGTAATGCTCAGCAATCTGTGAATACAGTGTCTAGAACTTAACTTATAAATATCAACTCAGACTACAACTGAAGCCTCATTTTTGAAGACAGGAAATAGGGTAATGCCATCTTCTGTGGGAAAGAACTCTTGGCCTTCCAAAAAATTAAAGAACTGAGGAGAAAGAAGCCTCATCTCAGAATCTGTGGTAGGGGTGGGAAGTGGAGGTTCTAAATGTGCTCAAGGTCAAACTTCTCCCCTGCCTTCCCAGG
>NW_022444409.1:0-3239 GCF_009761245.1 Sapajus apella
GCTGTTTGTTGCTTCTCTGTAAACCCATACTCTGTCCTTGACCAGGCCTCCGGCACAGCCGGCCATGTAGCCTCACAGTGTCATCAGCCTGGGATTTAATCTTTATAGTGGGGACCCATTAGATTTGAGCGATGTTGTGACAAATGGTGTTTGTTTCTTCATAGCTTGAAATTGGCATGCATTGCCAAAGTGTTTACAAATCTTTGAAAATACAGATGGTATTATTTAAAACTCAAATCTGAGCCAGGTTGCCTGGTCCAAATCCAAGGTCCGCCTTTTACTGATTGATCCTGGAAGAGTTTTTCAATTCTTCTCTGTTACAACTTTCTCGCCTATAATGGAGGATAATTATACTAATTCATCTGTTGGGGTTTTATGGGGTTAATGCACATCAATATATAAAACAATGACTGAAGACAGACTTCAATTATTAGGTCACAAAGGTTCTCACTCCATTTCACTGTGAGAGGGCTCATCACACTTGGGTGCTCCACTTGGCACCTGTTTATCAGCCTTGTACACCTGGAGAGAAAAATATGATTTAAAGCATGCGGATAGATAAAGGGACAGAGCAAGGTACATGAGGAAACTGAGGATGAATGTTTAGGAATCCTACCACCATGCACTCACACCTTAGAACACCACAGAAACGGTTCTGCCCCTGGGAAGGTGAGACAGACAGAACTGATTCTCCAAATCTTTAAGTTCCTAGAAAAGCATGAATCTTAAAGCAGAAAGGATGAAGGAAAGTCATTTTAGTTTTGAAGCTCTTACATTTACATGTAGCTGATCAATGCATCTCCCATGCAAAACAAGCATAACTATTATAGACCTGTCATTGTAAAGTGATTTTTCTTTCCAGAATGACATTTGGGTCAAGGCAGGGTCTGGGACTCATTAGTTGGGGTGTTTATGCCTAGGAAAATCCTGACACTAGCAGACTCACAATAAATACTTTTTTTTTTTTTTTAAGAAAGAAGCAGAAGCCTGTAGATAACAGTACCACAAAATGATAGATTTAAGATGGATTGTAAATCATTAAAACAAATTTTGCAATATGTTTTATTAAATAAAAGTTCAAATTCTTAAGATGGAAAACAATTTTCAAAATCAACATACAAACCACAAAATGGAGAAAATGCTGAATCTAATATCAATACAGTGTTACTAGTCTTACAGCACAAAGAACCTAGAAAATCACTGAGAGAAATACTAAGCCCTGGAAATAACAGACAACAGATCATTGTCCATTACCTCCCAAATACAACAGGGAATTCTTAGAGCAGTCATTATAATCGGGCAATGAATAGGTCAAAAAAATTCAAAAGAACTACACATTACAAATATATAAATTAAAAATTAACCAGAAACATACATTTTCAGTTTTGGTGAGTGTCAAAATAAAGGTCACCAAAGGGAAAGGAAGGTAAGTTGTGTCACAACTATTAGAATAAGGCCGGGCGCGGTGGCTCACACCTGTAATCCCAGCACTTTAGGAGACCGAAGCGGGCAGATCAGGAGGTCAGGAATTTGAGAAGAGCATGACCAACATGGTGAAATCCTGTCTCTAGTAAAAATATTAATTTAGCTGGGCGTGGTTGTGCGCGCCTGTAGTGCCAGCTACTCATGAGGCTGAGGCAGGAGAATCGCTTGAACCTGGGAGGCGGAGGTTGCAGTGACCAAAGACTGTGCCATTGCACTCCTGCCTGGTGACAGAGTGAGACTCCATTTCAAATAATAATAATAATAATAATATGTAATTACTAGAAAAGTATTAGCATTAAAATAGTAACAATTTTTTTTTCCTTTTTTTTTCCCACTCTGTCGCTGAGGCTGGAGTGCAGTGGTGCATTCTTGGCTCACCTCAATCTCCAACTCCTGGGTTCAAGCGCTTCTCCTGCCTCAGTCTCCCGAGTAACAGGGACTACAGGCATATGCCACTACCCCCAGTTAATTTTTGCATTTTTAGTAGAGACAGGCTTTCACCACGTTGGCCAGTATGGTCCCGATCTCTTGAGCTCGTGGTCCACCAGCCTCGGCCCCCCAAACTGCTGCGATTACAGGCTAAGCCACCGCGCCCGGCCAGTAAAAATGTGTTAAAACTTTATTCAACAAGATAGTTTCACAGTCATTTCAACTATGTAAAAATATACACACTAAGAAAACAAAAAAGTGTAAAAAATTTAGACCTAAACACGCCTCAGAGGTGTCTCAGTGGTCTCCTCGGTTCCCGTAGAAATTAATCTGATGCTTTTGCAAACAAACACCACACACTTTGATTTCAGAGACTGCATGAAGGGTGTGTGCAGGGACGTCTGGAACTGGCCTCCTCACACTATCCCAAACCTTCCACACCCCTCAGCTCTCCTCCCCTAAACCCTCACCCCAGCCACACACACCTCACACTTCCCTTCCTGCATCCCTAAGGACCCAGGACAATCCAGGTCTCCTCCCTCTCCAGCCCCTGCAGCCACCTCCCATGTCACCTCCCCACAGAGACCTCCAGGATAGGAAGAAGCCCCCTCCTGCCTCCCCTCCCAGAACAGCCTCACACACAAATCCACTCTCCACACACACACCTGTGTCCTCAGAGCTCCGTGCTCAGGATTGAGAGGATTCTAAATGCTCACAGATGGCGCTCTCTCTCTCTCTCTCTCTCTTTCTCTCTCTCTCTCTCTCTGAGTCTTTCTCTCTCTCTCAGTCGATCTCAGTCTTTCTGAGTCTCAGTCTCTCTCTCTCAGTCTCTCTGAGTCTTTCTCTGAGTCTCTCTCAGTCTCGGTCTCTCTCGGTCTCTCTGGGTCTCGTTCAGTCTTTCTCAGTCTCTCTCAGTTTTTGTCTCGGTCTCTCTCTCACAGTATCTCTCAGTCTCTCTCTATCTCTATTTCTCTCAGTGTCTCTCTGTCTCTCGGTCTCTCTCAGTTTCTCTCTCTCTCTCTCTCTCTCTCTCTCTCTCTCTCTCTCTCTCTCTGATTGACAGCTCACAGGGAGGCCCCGCCCGCCGCGCTCACCTCTCCGCTGCACTGTGAAGCTCTCACCAACCCCGTAGTTGTGTCTGCAGTAGTTGTCCACCTGGCCCCGCGCGTCCTCCAGGATGTCCTTCTGGCTGTTCCAGTACTCTGCGCTAGGCCGCCCCAGCTCCGTCACCGCCCGGAACTCCCCCACGTCGCTGTCGAAGCGCACATACTCCTCCTGGTTATAGAAGTATCGGTCCAGGAACCGCACCCGCTCCGTCCCGTTGA
>NW_022444410.1:0-3239 GCF_009761245.1 Sapajus apella
CTTTTGAAAAGGCAAGGGAAGTAGGGGAGAAACTATCAACCAAATATTACATAACTGGCAAAACTGTTCTTCAAGAATGGATAATTTGAAACATCTCCAGATACAGAAACGCTATTGAAAACATGCAAATTAATCCACAATAAGATACCATTCCACATCTACCAGGATGCTTATAACTTAAAATACAATAACAATAATAAATGAAATAAGAATTATAGAAGATGTAGAGAACTGGAACCCCTGTACATTGCTAGTAGGAATGTAAAATATTGCAACCACTGTGGAAATCAATATGTGGTTACAAAGAAAGTTATGCATAGAATTACCACAGAAACTAACAATTCCACTCACAGAAATATACTTAAAAGAATTTTAAGCAGGAACTCAAACAAATGCTTATGCATGCTCATAAGAGCATTATTCAAAATAGCCAAAGGTAAGAGCCACTCATAAACAGATGAATTATAAACGAAATATGGTATAGAGAAACAGTGAAATATTATTCAGCCAAAAAAGAAAAAAAAATCTGATCAAGGCTACAACATGAATAAGCCTTTTATTTCTATTATCCTAATAGAAATAAACCAGACTCAGACAAATATTGTATGTTCTACCACATCCATTTGAGATGTGGCCATGGAGGGTGATGGAATGACAGAAGGGCCAGGGAGAACAAGGAACAAAGCACTTCTTCCTAGAGAAGCTTAATCAAGAAACCTTCTCTAACGAGGGTGGGAACTTTTAACATGCCTATTCAGAAGGATTTCAGAATTGTTACCCCTTCCTGTCTTCATTCTCTCCATTTAAAAGTAAAAGTGTTTATTGCAGTTGTCCTAACCCTACTTTAACATTGAGCATTGGGTTTGTATAGGAGGCAAGTAATATGTCTCTTCTCGTTTAGAAATCTCTAGACCAAGAAGAGGATAGACCTGATGGAGAGCACAAAGCAGTTCACTTGAAGACCCTCAATTTCTTTCCTTCTTTCTTTCTTTCTTCTTTCTCTTTTTTTTTTTTTCTTTCTTTCTTTCTTTTTCTTTCTTTCTCTCTCCTTCTCTCTCTCTTTGTCTCTTTCTTTCTTTCTTCTTTCCTTTCTTTTATTTTTTAGAATTGGGGTTTCATCCTATTGGTCAAGCTCATATCAAACTCCTGACTTCAGGTGATTCACCACCCTGGTCTCCCAAAGTGTTGGAATTACAGACGTGAGCCACTGAACCCAGCCTAAAAAGATCCTCAATTTCAAGCTGGATTTGCTGACTTATGGGAGTCTGATTTTCTCTCTTGAGAAAGTGAGAGTATGTTCTGCATATGGGCTAAAGGGGGACACAGAGAAAGTTAACACTTTCTAATTCCTGGTAGTTAGGTGGGGCCATGTGACTAGTTCTAGCTAATGAAATGTGAGTGGAAGTGTCATGGATCACTTCTGGACCAAATGTTTAAAAGTTGATGTGTTTCTCTAACAATCTGTCTTTCATCGTGGTGATCTCAGAGGCCACCAGTGAGGCGATGGTTGACAGGATGAAGGATGTCTAGAACTGAAGGGGTTTTCACCAACTCACATTAGATTTTGCATGAATGAGATAACATCTTTCTTTTTTTTTTTTTTCTTAAGAAGGAGTTTCACTTTTGTTGCCCAGGCTGGAGTGCAATGTGGCTTACCACAAACTCTGCCTCCTGTGTTCAAATGATTTTGCTGCTTTAGCCTCCCGAGTTCCCAGCTAATTTTGTATTTTTAGTAGAGATGGGGTTTCTCCAGGTTTTCAGGCAGGTCTCAAACTCCCGACCTCAGGTGATCTGCCTGCCTCAGCCTCCCAAAGTGCTGGGATTATATGTTTCTTTATGTTTAGCTACTAGGAATAATTTACGTTTGATTATTTCAGGTTTTCTACCTATGCCATTGTATCATCTGTGAAAGGTGATGTTTGAAAATTTCTTGCTTTTTGATGCTTACACCTTTTGTTTCTTGTCTGTGTCTTGCTATCCTGCCTGGACCTTCATAGTCAATGTAGGTTGGCAGTGGCGACAGTGGGACCATGGGCTTCCTTCTTATAGAAAAGGAAAGCTTTCAGTATTTCAAGCATTGAGACATGTAAGATGTTTTCTATCATTTTTTTGTGGCTATCTAGTGTCTGTTAAAAGAAAGTTCCCTGCCAAGTGTGGTGGCTCACGCCTGTAATCCCAGCACTTTGGGAGGCTGAGGTGGGTGGATCATGAGGTCAGGAGATTGAGACCATTGTGGCCCACATGGTAAAACCCTGTCTCTACTAAAAATACAAAAATTAACTGGAAGTGGTGGCACATGCCTGTAATCCCAACTAATTAAGAGGCCAAGGCAGAAGAATCACTTGAGCCAGGGAGTGAGAGGTTGCAGTGAGCCAAGATTGTGGCACTGCACTCTAGCCTGGCCATGGAGCAAGACTCTTTCTCAAAAAAAAAAAAAAAAAGCTTCCCTTGCACTACTAGCTTGCCTAGCTACCTTTAACTTGAATGGCTTTTGAACTTTACAGTTTTTTGGTATCTCTTGAAATGCTCATACATTTTTCTATTAAAGAAAAAATGCTAATTATCCTAATTATATTTATTGTTTTCTGATGTTAAAGCAACCCGATTGATACGGTTTGGCTCTGTGACCCACCCAAATCTCACTTTGAATTGTAATAATCCCCATGTGTCAAGGGCGGGACCATGTGAAGATATTGACTCGTAGGCGTGGTTTTCCCCATGCTGTTCTCAAAATGGTGAGTGAATTCTTGGAGGACCTGATGGCTTATAAGGGGCTTCCCCCTTCACTCTGCTCTCATTTCTTTATCTTGCCACCCTATGAAGAGGTGCCTTCTGCCATTGTAAGTTTCCTGAGGCCTCCCCAGCTGTACAGAACTGTGAGTCATTAAACCTCTTTTCTTTATAAGTTACCCAGTCTTAGATATGTCTTATAGAAGTGTCAGAATGGACTAATACACTGACATTTCTGTTCATATACCTCATTAGGTCATGCTGAATTCTGTTTATGGTCTTTTAATTGGGATTTTTGTGTCTATGCTGATGACTGAGAGTTATTTTGTCAGGTTTCAGTTTCAGGGTAATTCTAGTCTCAAAAATGAATTGAGGCCATTTTATGCTCTTTAATAATCATTTTATTTGTTTTCTGTAGAAGAGCTTGTATATCATTGGCATGATTTCTAGATGAGCTTATGATTGCCATGATTTCTTCCTTAAAAGTTTGGTTGAATTTACAGGGCCTG
>NW_022444411.1:0-3238 GCF_009761245.1 Sapajus apella
AAAGTGCTGGGATTACAGGCTTGAGCCACCGCGCCCAGCCCAATAAATAATAATAATTATTTATTTTTAAATTTTTTTTTTTGAGACTGAGTCTTGCTCTGTTGCCCAGGCTGGATTGCAGTGGCGTGATCTCAGTTCACTGCAACCTTTGGGCTCAAGCAGTTCTCTTGCCTCAGCCTCCCAAGAAAAGAAGCTGGAATTACAGGCATGTACCACCATCACCATGCCTGGCTAATTTTTGTGTTTTTAATATGTTTTACCATGTTGGCTAGGCGGGTCTTGAACTCCTGGCCTCAAGTGATCCACCCACCTTAGCCTCCCAGAGTGCTGGGATTACAGGTGTGAGCCACCATGCCTGGCCTGATCTCAGATAAATTAATTAAAATATATAATCAAAATATGTCAGAAACAAAATTAAATTATTAACTATCAAGATGAAACAAACATCTGTTATTTATTTATTTATTTATTTATTTATTTAAAGATGGGGTTTCTCCATGATGGCCAGGCTGGTCTTGAACTCCTGACCTCAGATGATCCACCCATCTCGGTCTCCCAAAGTGCTAGGATTATGAGTGTGAGCCACCGCGCAGCCCCATTCTTTTTTTTCTTTAAAGCAACATGATTATGAAACATCTGTCATTCTTACTTTGCTATAGAGTAACAGTTTTAAGAATAGTATTTTTCCTGCGTAATAAAAGCCATCTTCATCAGGTGCCCCTTTAAATGTCTTACTGTATATAGTTTTCTTTACATTATAATATGAAAGTTTGGTTTCCAGCAGATACATTGTAGCAAAAGGAAGAATACAGACTGCATATTTTGCAATATTTCAGGCAATTAGGCTACTGCTGACATTAATTGTCCCATCATGGGTAGGTCACCATAATTTTTCTGAAAAATAGATGCCTGTTCTTTGTGTTTATTTTAAAATAGTATGACTTCTTGGGCTTAAGAATCAAAGGACTCTGTTTTTCATTTTTTTTTTTTTTTTTTTTTTTTGAGACGGGGTTTCACTCTTGTTACCCAGGCTGGAGTGCAATGGCGCGATCTCGGCTCACCGCAACCTCCGCCTCCTGGGTTCAGGCAATTCTCCTGCCTCAGCCTCCTGAGTAGCTGGGATTACAGGCACGCACCACCATGCCCAGCTAATTTTTTGTAGTTTTAGTAGAGATGGGGTTTCACCATGTTGACCAGGACGGTCTCGATCTCTTGACCTCGGGATCCACCCGCCTCAGCCTCCCAAAGTGCTGGGATTACAGGCTTGAGCCACCGCGCCCGGCAGGACTCTGTTTTTCATTTAAAATGTCTTCCTCCTAGATATAAGTCAATAGGGAATGGGTTCGCATACTAGAAATATTTAATAAGCTCCGATTAAATAACTTCTCAAAGAGACATTGAATTATAAGAAACATAGGATAGATATGTGATGGTTAAATAGCCAATAATGCTGGAGACTAAATGCTCTTTATATCTCATAACAGATGGAAAGTCAAATGTAGGCACCATTTGCTTTCTAGTGTTCAAGTTTCTTGAGGCAAATTACTGCTTTAAAACTACAAAAATATCGGCCGGGCGCGGTGGCTCAAGCCTGTAATCCCAGCACTTTGGGAGGCCGAGGCAGGTGGATCATGAGGTCAAGAGATCGAGACCATCCTGGTCAACAAGGTGAAACCTCGTCTCTACTAAAAATACAAAAAAAAATTAGCTGGGCATGATGGTGCGTGCCTGTAGTCCCAGCTGCTCGGGAGGCTGAGGCAGGAGAATTGCTTGAACCCAGGAGGCGGAGGTTGCGGTGTGCCGAGATCGTGCCATTGCACTCCAGTCTGGCAACAACAGCGAAACTCTGTCTCAAAAAAAAAAAAAAAAAAACTACAAAAATATGTAGTCTTTCTTTAAAAATGTATTAAAAGTGATAAAATTGGCTGGATGTGTTGGCTCATGCCTGTAATCCCAGCCTTTTGGGAGGCGAAGGCGGGTGGATAACTTAAGGTCAGGAGTTAGGGACCAGCTTTTCCAACATGGTGAAACCCCGACTCTACTGAAAATACAAAAATCAGTCCGGTGTGGTGGTGGGTGCCTGTAATCCCAGCTACTCAGGAGGCTGAGGTAGTAGAATCACTTGAACTCGGAGGTGGAGGTTGCATTGGGCCCAATTGAGCCACTGCACTCCAACCTGGGCGACAGAGCGAGATTCTCTCAGAAAAGGAAAAAGAGGCCGGGTGCAGTGGCTCAAGCCTGTAATCCCAGCACTTTGGGAGGCCAAGGCGGGTGGATCACCCAAGGTCAGGAGTTCGATACCAGCCTGGCCAACAAGGTAAAACCCCATCTCTACTAAAAATACAAAAAGAAAACATTAGCCGAGTGTGGTGCCAGGCACCTGTAATCCCAGCTAGTCAGGAGGCTGAGGCAGGAGAATTGCTTGAACCCAGGAGGCAGAGTTTGCAGTGAGCTGAGGTCGTACCGCTGCACTACACCCTGGGCAGCAAGAGTAAAACTATGTCTTGAAAAAAAAAAGAAAGAAAAGAAAAACTATTGCTGTCTTTATTACTGTAATACATGTTAATATCTCATGGGAAATGCTACTGTAGTTGTAACACTTCTAGTTGATCCTTCCCAGAATCATGTTCTCTTGATCTTTGTTCAATGCCTTTGCTTATACACAGAATCTCTTCTTGCCCCACCCCCACCTCCTCCTAAATTCTTTATTCATACTTGGAGACTCAGCTGAAGTGGCTTCTCTAGAAAGCATGCGTGAGGCATACAGGCCATCAGAGTTCAACTGTAGAATTGTTTCTTAGTGTGTAGACATGATTATTTCACCGTTTTTTTAGACTGAACTCTATTGGGCAAGTTATTGTCTTACTCTTTGTATTCCTAGTACCTAACACATGTGATTCAGTGTTTGCCAACAACGTTCAGTGAATGCCAATATCAGGTGGTGTGGCAAAAAAAAAAAAAAATAGTGGAATTTTGGAGCAGTTGTAGCCTTAGGCAAGTCACTTTGTAAATTTTCTTGAGTCTCAGTTTCCCTGGCTGTAGAATGGAAATTATACCCTGAAAGCCTGTGGGGAAGATTATAAAGAAGAGGGCTTAGCACTTATGGACTACATAAAAGATAGTTTTGTTATTTTTGTACAAAGGTGCTTGGCAGTTTTATTCACTGTACCCAAAATCTAGAAACAGCTCAAATATCCATTAGTAGCTGAATATATAAACAAAATGTAGAAAATGCATA
>NW_022444412.1:0-3238 GCF_009761245.1 Sapajus apella
TTTCATCTGCATAAGTATTGTTACCTATAGATGGACCCTCAGATTTCATGTATTCCCTGAGGCTGGCCTGTAAACAGGACTTCTCATCCCCTTCCTTTATGGCCATCTTCTCATCTCACCTCACATTCCATTATGGCAGCCCCATCACTGTCTAGAAGTGCTGGCGGTAAACTGGTCATCTGGCCTGTTCACTCAGCATGTTCTCCTGAAGCGTGGTTCTATGTCAGTAAATGTTCTTATCCAGTATGGCAAAATGCTAAGGTAATTACAGACTCACATAAGTTGTAGGAAATAGTACAGAGATCCCTTATATCCTTTGCCCAGTTTCCCCCAATGGTAACACTGTGCAAAGCTCTAGGACTATCTTCCCACCCATTTCAGCATGTGTAACCTCCCCCCACAGTCATGGCACTGAACACGGCCACCACCACAAGGTGTCTGGTATTGCATTGCCCTTTTACAGCCAGCTCCCCTCCCTCCTGCCCGGGCCCCCCTGCCTTGTATTTACGGCTGCATTTTATCCTGATTCATGGATATTCCACAGCTTTCTTTATCAGTCCTACTGGATGTTTGCTGCTTACAGACTTTTTGTATGGTAAATAGCAGGACTTTCTAGCTAAGGCCTTGCATCTGTCCCAACTTGGCGCCTTGGCATAAATTCCTAGAATTGAAATTGCTGGGTCCAAGTGTGTGTATGTTTGAAAGATTTTTAGGGAAATTTCCAGGTTTCCCTTCCACTAGGCTCTGTCAGTTAGTGTCTTTCCCCACACAACTCAGCTTCAGGCTAGAGTCCATTTCTTCTTCTAAGCCCATGATACTCTCAAAACTCATAACTACAAGACTTACTGGGGAAATGCCCATCATCCATGCCTGACACAGAGCAGCTATTCAAGAAACGTTCCTGGAATTCAGCTCTGAGGCAAAAGAGAAGACCAGAAAGCAAGAGGAAGAAGGAAATGAGGTGGGTGGAAGTGGCAGCAGGACAAGAGGCATGAACTGCTTACTGGACTGCGTCCTCACCATCCTTGTCTGCCCTGTCACAAACCCACACACCACATCCACCAGGAACTTGCTCTTCCTCAGTTGTACCAAACCGGCTTGCTTATTAAAAGGTTTTCTCCCAAGATTGCCATCCTGACCTCAAAAATAAATGCAGTTTGCTGCTTCTTGACTGTAGCCAGCCAGGAGGAGCCAGAGGGGAGGCCTGGGGCTTCCTCTGCCCGGACTTTAAGGTTCAGCAGCAAAGTCTTGCTGGCTACACCAAGCCCATCCTGCTGACACAGCTGGTCAGGACTGCCAAGGGTTAGGAAAAGCATTCTCAAGACAAAGGCTATTCATCTCTTGCCCTGCCTCTGGCCATCCTGTGGTTTTGGCCCGGAGAGGTGGGAGAAAGCATCAGACCCAGTCTTGGAATTTTTGGTTTCCTTTAGAAATTTATATTGTCTTGTGCAAGAACTGGTTTGTTGGCGCTGCCAAGTAAGACAATGAGTCCTAGGAGGGCTTCTCAAGGCAGTGGTGACTTCATGTTTGGAATGAAACAGCAAGATAAAGTATAGCTCAGAGGGTATTTGTTCGGTGAGTCTATTTTTAAAACTCCACTAAAATTGTACCTCCCAAGTAAGGCCAAGTGTTAGCCATCCGTCATATGCTCAGCTGTGTTATGCCTGTCTGATTGCCTGTCCCACTCAGGGCATTCAGCATGGCAAGCAGTTGTGCGGTTCAAGGAAGGAGCACCGGCCTTCGGTCCTGACTTTGCCACCTCAAGCAGCTGTAACTAGAGCAACTCATGTCACTCTTTGGGGGCTCATTTTCTTTTCTGCGAAATGGGATTAATTATACTCATCTTTCAGGTTTTGTCAAGCCCAATTTCTGTTATTATTTCTCCTAATTACTGACTCATAAAATAGCAAAAACCACAAAACACAACTAAATTGCAACAGGCTGTACTTAACTAACAGACTTTAGAAAGGAAAGCTCATTGTGTGCTTAGAGAAAAGCTTTCAGGAGTTTGAGAAAACTTCCAGGAGATGGTGAAACTTGATCTGAGCCCTGAGAGGTCTGGAAAGGAAGAGTGGAGCAGGGAATCTTTTCAAACAAAGGGAAAGGTGGGGGTAGGAACAAGACTAGAGAGCCTGGGAGATGGTGAGGAGCGCTGGTACTGAGAAAATACAGTGAAGGTAATGACCACACCTGTGTTTTGCCCAGCACTTCATCATTTTTGGAGACGTCTCTCCTTTGCCCACAGTAGCTTGAGCTGCGCAGGGCATTTAAACAGAAGTTGGATTTAGCTTTCGGTCCTTACTCTGTCACCTCAAGCAGCTGTAACTAGGGCAACTCATTTCACTCTTTGGGTGACTTTTCACAAAAAGTCACCAGCCTAGGATGTAGCTGAGCCTGGCCTGGGTTCTAGGTCACCTGCTCCCTAGCCTGTGTCTGCTGCCCACGCAAAAGGAGCATTTAAGGTGCCGATGAGGAGAGATGGCATGGTGGGAAAGATAAACACTCAGGAGCAACCGCGTATTGCTTTGAGAATAGACAGACTCAAAATGAAAAAAAAAAAAAATTTTCAACTCTAAAGCTAAAAAATGAGACCAGAAATTTCAAAGACAAAAGCCACAAATGGAGAAAACAGTACTTCAAGCTCCACATTTGGGAACCATTAGCACAGAGGTCCTGGCTGATTGCTCTTTGCTGCCCAGGAAACCAGGAGAGATGCCGTACCTGAAGCACAGTGTCTGGCCTAAAACAAGGGCAAGGCCTTTCCTGTTAAAGACGTTCTGTCCCAACTCAGACTCATTCTCAGGCCTGCATATGCTCACACGTATAAACATATACACACGCACACATGTGGCAGGAAGGGGCACAGAACCTGGAGTCCAGTCCAGGTTGTACAGATGCTAGGCTCATATTTCTTATTTTATACACTAGTAGGATCCCTTCCACTATCTATGGGAAGCTCCAGCCTGAGGTTCTCCATTTGCCAGCTGTATCATGCATGGGACAGGTCAGTTGTCCTGTCTGAGTCTCGGTCTCCTGGGCTGTAGCCAGGGAGAAATAATGCCTACTACACAGGGCTGTGGGGACAGCCCAGACCTTTATAAACCTAAGAAAGAGAAGCTGTTAGGAACTGTTCACGACATTCACAGCAAGGCAACCCTATCTCCTAGGAGGACATTGGTCCCAGTACAGGAAGCAGGACACTTGTTTCCAGAGGCTTCCAGAGTAACTCGGAGCAAAC
>NW_022444413.1:0-3238 GCF_009761245.1 Sapajus apella
TTGAGAAACCCTTTCTTTGGAGAATTTGGAAAGAATGATTTAAAGCCATATACAGGCTCTTAAGCATAAGCGGTAAGATCGAATCTCAACCACAGGAGAAACGTCTCTTTCAACCTTCTCGGCTGTGTGTTGGTTCACCTTAGGAAGTTGCATCTATGATTTGACTCAGTGAGTTAGAAACACGTTTCTTCTAAAAGCTGCGTTTGGATATTCCTGAGTGAATAGGAGTATAGGATGTAATGAGAAATATCTGGGTCTAAAACAAAAACGGAGCTCTGTAGCAAAACGATTGTCAAGGTGTATATTCAACTCACAGAGTGAAACAGATGTGTGAATGAAGCAGTTGAGAAACACTTTCTTTGAGAGTTTAGAAAGAGATGTTTCCAGCCGTATACAGGCTCATAAGAATTAGCGGTACGATCGCGTCTAAATCACAGGAGAAACGTCTGTTTTAAAGTTCTCTGCTGTGTGTTAGTTCACCTTAGGAAGTTGCATCTATGTTTAGATTCGGCGAGTTAGCAACACTTTTCTTCCAAAAGCTGCGTTTGGATATTCCTGAGTCCATGGGAGTATAGGAAGTAATGAGAAATATCTGGGTCTAAAACAAAAACGGAGCTATATAGCAGAATCGTTGTCAAGGTGTATATTCAACATACAGAGGTAAACAGATGTGTGAATGTAGCAGTTGAGAAAACCATTCTTTGGAGAATCAGGAAAGAGATATTTCCAGCGATAAACAGCATCATAATAATTAGCGGTAAGATCGAATCTAAACCACAGGAGACACGTCTGTTTTCAGCTTCTCTGCTGTGTGTTCGTTCACCTTAGGAAGTTGCATCTATGTTTAGAATCTGCGGGTTAGAAACACGTTTCTTTTAAAACTGTGTTTGGATATTAATGAGTGAATCGGGGTATAGGATGTAATGAGAAATATCTGGCTCTAAAACAAAAACGGAGCTGTGTAGCAGAATCATTGTCAAGGTGTATATTCAACTTACACAGCTAAACAGATGTGTGAATGTAGCAGTTGAGAAACCCTTTCTTTGGAGAATCTGGAAACATATATTTCCAGCCATAAACAGCATCTTAAGAATTAGTGGTAAGATAGAATCTAAACCAAAGGAGAAACGTTTGTTTCAAACTTCTCTGCTGAGTGTTCGTTCAACATAGGGAGTTGCATCTAGGATTAGATTCAGCGAGTTAGAAACACGTTTCTTCTAAAAGCTGCCTTTGGATATTTCTGAGTCAATAGGAGTATAGGATATGAAGAGAAATATCTGGCTCTAAAACAAAAACGGAGCTGTGTAGCAGAATGAATGCCAAGGAGTATATTCAACTTAGAGTGTTAAAGAGATGTGTGAACGTAGCAGTTCAGAAACCCTTTCTTTGGAGAATCTGGAAAGAGATATTTCCAGCCGTATACAGGCTCATAAGAATTAGCGGTAAGATCGCGTCTAAACCACAGGAGAAACGTCTGTTTTAAAGTTCTCTGCTGTGTGTTCATTCAACATAGGAAGTTGCATCTATGTTTAGATTCGGCGAGTTAGAAACACTTTTCTTCTAAAAGCTGCGTTTGGATATTCCTGAGTCCATGGGAGTATAGGAAGTAATGAGAAATATCTGGCTCTAAAACAAAAATGGGGCTATGTAGCAAAACGATTGTCAAGGTGTATATTCAACTCATAGAGTTAAACAGATGTGTGAAAGGAGCAGTTGAGAAACACTTTCTTGGAGAGTTTGGAAAGAGATGTTTCCAGCCCTATACAGGCTCATAAGAATTAGTGGTAAGATCAAATCTAAACCACAGGAGAAGCGTCTGTTTCAATCTTTTCTGCTGTGTGTCGTTCACCTTAGGAAGCGGCATCTATGATTAGGTTCAGCGAGTTAGAAACACGTTTCTTCTAAAAGCTGCGTTTGGATATTCCTGAGTGAATAGAGGTATATGATGTCATGAGAAACATCTACCTCTAAAACAAAAACGGAGCTATGTAGCAGAATGATTGTCAAGGCGTATATTCAACTTAGATGTTAAACAGATGTGTGAATGTAGCAGTTCAGAAACCCTTTCTTTGGACAATCTGGAAAGAGATATTTCCAGCCTTATAGAGGCACATAAGAATCAGAGCAAAGATCGTGTCCAAACTACAGGAGAAACGTCTGTTTTAAAGTGCTCTGCTGGGTGTTCGTTCACCTTAGGAAGTTGCATCTATGTTTAGATTCGGCGAGTTAGAAACACTTTTCTTCTAATAGCTGCGTTTGTATATTCCTGAGTCAGTGGGAGAATGGGAAGTAATGAGAAATATCTGGCTCTAAGAAAAAAACGGGGCTATGTAGCAGAATGATTGCCAGGATGTATATTCAACTCACAGAGTTAAACAGATGTGTGAATGGAGCACTTGAGAAACCCTTTCTTTGGAGAGTTTGGAAAGAATGATTTAAAGCCATATACAGGCTCTTAAGCATTAGCGGTAATATCGAATCTAAATCACAGGAGACCCTTCTGTTTTAAGCTTCTCTTCTGTGTGTTCGTTCACCTTAGGAAGTTGCATATATGTTTATATTCAGCGGGTTAGAAACAGGATTCTTCTAAAACTATGTTTGGATACTAATGAGTGAAAGGGAGTATAGGATGTAATGAGAAATATCTGGCTCTAAAACTAAAACGGAGCTATGTAGCAGAATGATTGTCATGGCGTATATTCAACTTAAAGAGTTAAGCAGATGTGTGAATGTAGCAGCTGAGAAACCCTTTCTTTTGAGAGTTTGAAAAGTGATATTTCCAGCCGTATACAGGCTCATAAGAATAAGCGGTAAGATCGAATCTAAAACACAGGAAAAACGCCTGTTTCAATCTTCTCTGCTTTGTGTTCGTTCATCTTAGGAAGTTGAATCTATGTTTAGGTTCAGCGAGTTAGAAACACGTTTCTTCTAAAAGCTGCGTTTGGATATTCCTGAGTGAATAGGAGTATAGGTGGTAATGAGAACTATCAGGGTCTAAAACAAAAACGGAGCTATACAGCAGAATGATTGTCAAGGAGTCTATTCAACTTAGAGTGTAAAGAGATGTGTGAATGTAGCAGTTCAGAAACCCTTTCTTTGGCTAATCTGGAAAGAGATATTTCCAGCCGTATACAGGATCATAAGTATTAGCTGTAAGATCGCGTCTAAACCACAGGAGAAAAGTCTGTTTTAAAGTTCTCTGCTGTGTGTTCGTTCACCTTAGGAAGTTGCATCTATG
>NW_022444414.1:0-3237 GCF_009761245.1 Sapajus apella
AAACACGTTTCTTCTAAAAGCTGCGTTTGGATATTCCAGAATGACTGAGACTAAAGGCCTTAATGAGAAATATCTTGCTGTAAAACAAAAACGCAGCTATCTAGCAGAATGGTTGTCACGCTGTACAATCTTCTTACAGAGCTAAACTGACGTTTGTGTGCAGTAGTTCAGAAATCCTTTCGTTGGAGAATCTGGAAACTGATATTTCCAGCCATATACAGGCTTATAAGAACTAGCAGTAAGACTGCGTTTAAAACACAGGAGAAACATCTAGTTCAAACTGCTCTGCTTTGTGTTTGTTCAACTTAGAAAGTTGCATCTACGTTTAGATTCAGCGAGTTAGAAACACATTTCCTCCAAAAGCAGCGTTTGGATATTCCTGTGTGAAAGAGCCTGTAGGCCGTAATCAGAAACATCTTGCTCTAAAACAAAAACGCAGCTATCTAGCATAATGGTTGTCAACCTGTACAATCAACTTAAAGAGTTAAACTGATGTGTGTTTGCAGCAGTTCAGAAATTCTTTGCTTTGAGAATCTGGAAACAGGTATTTCCAGCCATATACAAGCATATGAGAACTACCAGTAAGACTGCGTTTAAAACACTGGAGAAACGTGTACTTCAAACTGCTCTGCTTTGTGTTCATTCACCTTAGGAAGTTGCATCTATGTTTAGATTCAGCGAGTTAGAAACACGTTTCTTTTAAAAGCTGCGTTTGGATATTCCAGAGTGAATGAGACTGTAGGCTGTAATGAGAAATATCTTGATCTAAAACAAAAACGAAGCTATCTAGTAGAATGGTTGTTAAGCTGTAGAATCAACTAACATAGTTAAACTGATGTGTGGTTGCAGCAGTTCAGAAATACTTTCTTTGGAGAATCTGGAAACAGATATTTCCAGACATTTACAGGTATATGAGAACTAGCAGGACGACTGCGATTAAAACACAGGAGAAAAGTCTAGTTCAAGCTCTTCTGCTTAGTGTTCGCTCACGTTAGGAAGTTGCCTCTATTTTCAGATTCAGGGATTAGAAACACGTTTCTTCTACAAGCTGCGTTTGGATATTCCAGAGTGACTGAGGCTATAGGCTGTAATGAGAAATAGCTTGCTCTAAAACAAAAACGCAGCTATCTAGCAGAATGGTTGTCACACTCTTCCATCAACTTACAGAGTTAAACTGATGTGCGTGTGTAGCAGGTCTGAAATCCTTTCTTTGGAGAATTTGGAAACAGATATTTCCAGACATATACAGTCATCTGAGAACCAGCAGGAAGACTGCGTTTAAAACACATGAGAAACGTTTATTTCAAACTTCTCTGCTTTTTGTTCTTTCAACTTAGGATGCTGCACGTATGTTTAGATTCAGCGAGTTTGAAACATGTTTCTTTTAAAACCTGCGTTTGGATATTCCAGAGTGAATGAGACTATAGGCTGTAATGAGAAACATCTTGACCTCAAACCAAAACGCAGCTTTCAAGCAGAATGGTTGTGAAGCTATACAATCAACTAACAGAGTTATACTGATTTGTGTGTGAAGCAGTTCAGAAATCCTTTCTTTGGAGAATCTGGAAACTTATATATCTTGACATACACAGGCCTATAACAAATAGCAGTATGACTGCGTTTAAAAGACAGGAGAAACGTTTAGTTCAAACTGCGCTGCTTTGGGTTCGCTCACCTTAGGAAGTTGCATCTTTGTTTAGATTCAGCGAGTTAGAAACACGTTTCTTCTAAAATCTGCGTTTGGATATTCCAGAGTGACTGCGACTAAAGGCTGTAATGAGAAATATCTTGCTCTAAAACAAAAACGCAGCTATCTAGCAGAATGGTTGTCAAGCTGTAAAATCATCTTATGGAGTTAAATTGATGTGTGTGTGCAGAGGTTCTGAAATCTTTTCTTTGGGGAATCTGGAAACAGATATTTCCAGCCTTACCCAGGCATTTAATTGCTAGCAGTAAGACTGTGTTTAAAACACAGGAGAAACGTGTAGTTCAAAGTGCTTTGCTTTGTGTTCGTTGACCTTAGGAAGTTGCATATATGTTTACATTCAGCGAGTTAGAAACACGTTTCTTCTAAAATCTGCGTTTGGATATTCCAAAATGACTGAGACTAAAGGCCGTAATGAGAAATATCTTGCTCTAAAACAAAAACGTAGCTATCTAGCAGAATAGTTGTCAAGCTGTACAATGTTCTTACAGAGTTAAACTGACGTGTGTGTGCAGTAGTTCAGAAATCTTTCGTTGGAGAATCTGGAAACAGATATTTCCAGCCATATACAGGCTTACAAGAACTAGCAGTAAGACTGCGTTTTAAACACAGGAGAAACATCTAGTTCAAAATGCTCTGCTTTGTGATCGTTCACCTTAGGATGTTGCATCTATGTTTAGATTCAGCGAGTTAGAAACACGTTTCTTCTAAAAGCAGCGTTTGTATATTCCCGTGTGAAAGAGCCTGTGGGCCGTAATCAGAAACATCTTGCTCTAAAACAGAAACGCAGCTATCTAGCAGAATGGTTGTCAAGCTGTACAATCAACTTACAGAGTTAAACTGAAGTGTGTTTGCAGCAGTTCAGAAATCCTTTGCTTCGAGAATCTGGAAACAGATATTTCCAGCCATATACAGGCATATGAGAACTACCAGTAAGACTGCGTTTAAAACAGTGGAGAAACGTCTATTTCAACCTGCTCTGCTTTGTGTTCGTTCACCTTAGGAAGTTGCATCTATGTTGAGATTCAGCGAGTTAGAAACACGTTTCTTCTAAAAGCTGCGTTTGGATATTCCAGAATGACTGAGACTAAAGCCCGTAATGAGAAATATCTTGCTCTAAAACAAAAACGCAGCAATCTAGCAGAATGGTTGTCAAGCTGTACTATCTTCTTACAGAGTTAAACTGCCGTGTGTGTGCAGTACTTCAGAAATCCTTTCATTGGAGAATCTGGAAAAAGATATTTCTAGCCTTACACAGGCATATGACAACTACCAGGAAGATGGCGTTTAAAATCTGGAGAAACGTCTATTTCAACCTGCTCTGCTTTGTGTTCCTTCACCTTAGGAAGTTGCCTATATGTTTAGATTCATCAAGTTAGAAAAACGTTTCTTCTAAAATCTGCGTTTGGATATTCCAGAGTGACTGAGACTAAAGGCTGTAATGAGAAATATCTTGCTCTAAAACAAAAACGCAGCTACCTAGCAGAATGGTTGTCAAGCTGTAAAATCATCTTACGGAGAAAAATTCATGT
>NW_022444415.1:0-3236 GCF_009761245.1 Sapajus apella
CTTGTAGACGTGGCTATGGCTATTCAACGTTGGGTCTTGGCAGGGTCAGCTCACTCAAGATCTGAAGGCATCAGAAGTGACAAGTAGTTGGGGGGATGGAGACAGGCTGATTTGTGTAACCCCTAGAGGCCAGTACTGGAGGGCTGGTGGGAGCCCAGTGGCTCTCCTGGGGGAAGAGGGAGACAGCTGGAAAGAAACTACCCCAGCCAGGGGAAGTGCTACACACCCCCACTTCAATCCCCCATCAGCCCCTTCAGAGTCTGGCCAGAGCCTCCCTTTGTGGGTATCTTGGGAAGGTAAATGCAAAATAAAGTTGATTTAAAACCAAATAAATCAGCTCCCTCAGCTTCGTCTAGGCAAAAAATAAAACAAACAACAAAGATGACATCTAGGTTTTGGAAAGGTCCCATGAGTCAGGGTCCTGATGGGGGTGTGTGTTTTCCCTACCCCCACTCCAAAGTGCCAGATCAGACCCAAGCTGATGGGGTGGTGATCTGATCCGGGGGGCCAAGGACACAGGCTGTGTGGACCTAGGTGGGCTCAGAACGCCCTGGGGTAGGCAGCTGTGTGGGACACCGCAAGTGGCTCTACAGATACCAAAGCCTCCCAGGTTCCGCCATGGGAGGGGAGCACTGCTGCGGTCACCCCATCGCCCCCAACAGCCAGGACCCCCAGCATGCAGCCCTGGAGAAGCCGAGCGCCCGCTGCATCCTCACCCACCCCTCCAGCCTCGCGTGGGGGCCCGGCCCAGGGAGAGAGGGTGGCGCGAGAGCCTCGGGGAGGGCAAGAAGGCCCGGCAAGGCTGGGGGGCTGAGAGGGAGGGGCAGGGTGTGACCTGCGGGTCTTTGAGATCTGGTGGGGGATTGAGTGTGACCCTCACAGCAGGGAGCAGGGCCGCAGCGTGTAACCTGGGGCTACACCGAGGCCCTCCCCGGTAGGCACCGTGGCGCGCACCATCCCGCGCCCCGGACCCCGCAGCCGCTCCTGCTCCCCGCGACAGCTGCCTGGGACCTGGACCCGGACCCCAACCTGGGCTGGCCCCAACACTGCCGACTGCTGCCCGTTAGGGCCCGAGGCCCTCGCGCGCCGCCGCCCCCCGCGCCCCGGTGCCCCCCGCATCCCCCGCCGTCCGCGCAGCCCCCACGCCCCGAGCCAGCCGCCTGCGCCCAGGGGGTGCACAATGCGCGTGGCTGTCCCAGCACGTTGCTCTGAGCAAACGCAGGATGCTGGGCGGTGCCAATGCGGACGGGGGCGCGATGGGAGCCACTGACCCAGTCCCCGGTGAGCATGACACCCCCACCTCGGAACCGCAGACCCGCACCCACCCCCGAACTCCAGGCCTAACCCCGCCCTGGGCCTCCGAATTCTAGACCCCAGAATTCCTAGGAACCCCAGGAACCCAAAGACCACCTGCGCAGTTCTACCCCCCAACTCCCCGCCCTCTCTCGAAAGCCCAGAACTGTTCTCCCTGCCTTCCCCCATCTTCTGGGAGCTCCACAGCTGTCCACTCCCCCTCTGCCTTCAGAATCCACCTCTCCTCATTAACCCAGACCTGCCCCCCAACCCAAACTTTCCCCTCAACCTAGACCTTATCCCCGATTGAGACCTGATGCCCCCAGCCCAGACATGACACCCCAACCCAGACCGGACACCAAACCAGTCGTGACCCCAAACCCAGTCCTGACCCCCAATCCCAGAACTGGCCCCCAACCTAGACCTGATCCCCCACCTAGACATGACCCCACAACCCAGACCTGACCCCCAACCCACACCTGACCCCCCAGCCCAGACCTGCCACTCAACCCAGACCTGAATCCCCAGCCCAGACCTGACCCCTCAACCCAGACCTGCCAATCAACCCAGACCTGCTCCCCTACCCAGACCTGACCCCCCAACCCAGACCTGCCACTCAACCCAGACCTGCTCTCCAACCCAGACCTGACCCCTAATTCAAACCTGACCCCCAAGCCTCAGACCTGATCCCAAACACAGACCTGACTCCCCAGCCAGACCTGATGCCCAACACAGACCTGAAACCCAACCCCAACCCAGACCTGATCTCCAACCCAGACTTGCTCCCCAAATCAGACCTGATCCCCCAGCTAACACCTGACCCCAACCCTGACCTGACCCTCCACTCGGGCCTCAGAACCCTCTCGCTCCTGGGACCCTCCACACCCTCCTTGTTTCTCATAACCAGTGCACCCTCTCCTCTAGGGGCTGGATGAGGGAAGAGTGAGCTGTCTGAGGCCAGCATGGAGCCAGAGAGGAAGGGGTTCTGGTCCGCTTCTTTGAATGGAGATGGGAGCGAAGGAAATAGTGGGTTTCCTGTATGCCTGCATGCCAGCCACTCACCCAGAGCCATGCTGCAGCTCCGAGGCTCAGAAGCAGTTCTGGCTGCAGCCTGCTGCCAGGAAATCAGGGAATCCGGGGGCGGCCACATCACTGAGCTGCAGAACCAGGCGCCTTCTTTTGGATGGTCCAGGCGGAGGACCCCAGGGGTGTTGGGGGCTCTGGGTCCTGCCTCCTGTGCCCCAGTCCCACTGGCCAGCTTCCTGGGAAGCTGGGAAATTAAATGTGTGGGTGTGAAGGGCTCACCTGGCGGGTCATGGGGGCTGTGCACTTTCCCTTCTCGTCCTTCGTGCCCTTGCCCTCTTCTATTCCATAGACACAGCATAACCATTTAATGGTTATTTCTTGATGATATGCTAAGCGAGGGGTGGAATATTCATGCCTCCCCTCTTTAGACCACCTAGGGTAACTTCCTGACGTGGCCATGGCACTCATAACTGTCATGGCGCTGGTGGGAGTGTAGTGGTGAGCATGACCCGAGGCCACGCTTGTGACCGTCTTGGTTTTGGTGGGTTTTGGCCGGCTCCTTTAAGGCACCCTGTTTTATCAGCAAGGTTTTTATGACCTGTATCTTGTGCTGACCTCCCATCTCATCCTGTGACTTAGAATGTCTTCACCACCTGGGAACACAGCAGCCCGGCAGGTCTCAGCTTCCTTTTACACAGCTTCTGTTCAAGATGGAGCTGCTCTGGTTCACGTGCCTTGGATGCTTCTGCCGCTGTTGGTTCCTTGGGCCATTATCCAGCCACACCCGCCTCCCACGGCTCTGGTCTCAATGACCGTGGATGGCTTTTGCTGACTCATGGATGGCGTGCCTCAGAATATGCCATTTCATGTCTGGCCTCATTAGACGTGTGTCTTTTTTTTTTTTTTTTTTTTTTTTT